>NW_027194497.1:0-49302 GCF_032444005.1 Ranitomeya imitator
GGGACAACGTCCAAAACCTCATCCCTGCGTTGACCCGGGAGCGTAAATTGCGGGAGTACCACGACACACTGGTGAATTCCATCATCTTCTCCTGTCCAACTGAGAGGAGTGCTGCTAGTGCTTTACAAAGCAGCTCAGTGCGTCGAGGCAGTGGGGGAGGCTCTGCCCAAAGAGGGAGCAGAAGCAGTGCCTCTGCCCAAGGCAAGCCCAGTATGGCACAACTCTGGCACACTTTTGTGTGCCCGCCCCAAATGTCTACACCATCACCGGCGGCTCCAGTCAGCAGGAGGCAACGGTTCCGTCAGATGGTGACAGACTACATGGCTTGCCCTCTTACTGTACTCCCAGACGGCTCTTCCCCCGTTCAAGTTTTGGGTCTCTAAGCTGGATACATGGCCAGAGCTAAGCCAGTATGCATTGGAGGTGCTGGCTTGCCCTGCGGCTAGTGTCTTATCGGAACGTGTCTTTAGTGCCGCAGGTGGTGTACTAACAGACCGTCGCATGCGACTATCCTCCGATAACGTTGACCGGCTTACTTTCCTGAAAATGAACCAGGCCTGGATCTCGCAGGAATTTGCCACTCCTCTGCCTGATTAAGTAATTGGGTGTCATCCAGGTCTCCTGCTGTGTTCATCTTTCTACCACCTGAACTGCTATTCCTGGGCTCCAACACCGCCAGTTGCGGCTCAGAAGTGCAGGCTGCACAGTAAAAACATACGACCCAGTGTTATTGGGTTTCAGTAACGTCAGCTGATCCCCAGCTGTGTAGCCGGCAATGTGTCCTGCGACCGCCACGCTGGCACAACAACCTAAATGTAAGGGAACCTGTCCCCCCCCCCCCCGTCGTTTGTTACTGAAAGAGCCATCTTGTGCAGCAGTAATGCTGCACAAGGAAAAGGTAGCTCTTTTTTTTTAGCTCTTTGCACACGCAGAACTTAACACTTATAAAATGTGTTCACTGATACCGTTATACCGTCCCGGAGCTGGGACTTTCCTTCGTAATGTGACGCAGCACAGCCGTCATTCCTACCCCCTTGGTGCCATGCGCTGCCTCCTCAGCGTTGTTTTAAGCTGTCACGGAGCCTGCGCTGTTCTGTTATCCCTTGGGCATGCCCTATTTGCGCTGCCTGTCTTCTGACATAATTTGGTGTCAGGCTGGCTGCGCCTGTGCGGCCGCGGTGCCCGAGATCCCGCCTCGCAGTGTCTTCTGATTGAGTCACACTGCGGGCCTGGGATCCATGGGCATGCGCAGTGCATATCTTCCCCTCGGGCTCTCGCTCATTTCCCTCCGCCTTCTTTAGACTGTGCGCCGTCAGCTGATCCCTAGCATGCCACGGCCGTGACACCGCACAGTCTGAAGAAGAGGGAAGGAGGGGAGTGAGAGTCGAGGTTATGCACTGTGCATGCCCATGGTTCCAAGGCCCGCAGTGGGATTACGTTAGATGAGACTGCGAGGTGGGATCTGGAGCAGCGTGGACGCACAGGCACTGACAGCCTGACACCAAATTATGTCAGAAGACAGGCAGCGCTAATTGGGCATGGCCAAGGGCTAACAGAACAGCGCAGGCTCCGTGGCAGCTTAAAACAACGCTGAGGAGGCAGCGCACGGCATCAAGGGGATAGGAATGACAGCTGTGCTGTGTCCCATTACGAAGGAAATTCGCACCTCCGGAACGGTTTAACGGTATAAAGGGACACATTTTTAGTGTTTACTTCGGTGTTTGCAAGGAGCATAATTAAAAGAGCAACCTTTTCCTTTTGCATCCTTAGTGCTGCACAACATGGCTCTTTCAGCTACAAACGTCTTGGGGGGGGGGTTAAAGGTTTCCTTTCAACTTGCTCCAATCAGGCTTCGGCCTACACTCTGTTTCCTCTGCTCCTCCTGCTGTCCCTGGGCTCTAACACCGCCAGTTGGTGCCTGGAAGTGCTGTGTGCACAGTCAACAGTCGCTCCTCTGTTATTGGGGTTCAGTAACGTCAGCTGATCCCCAGCTGTGTGTGCGGCAATACCTCCAATCTGCTCCTCCTGCTGTCCCTGGGCTCTAACACCGCCAGTTGGTGCCTGGAAGTGCTGTGTGCACAGTCAACAGTCGCTCCTCTGTTATTGGGGTTCAGTAACGTCAGCTGATCCCCAGCTGTGTGTGCGGCAATACCTCCAATCTGCTCCTCCTGCTGTCCCTGGGCTCTAACACCGCCAGTTGGTGCCTGGAAGTGCTGTGTGCACAGTCAACAGTCGCTCCTCTGTTATTGGGGTTCAGTAACGTCAGCTGATCCCCAGCTGTGTGTGCGGCAATACCTCCAATCTGCTCCTCCTGCTGTCCCTGGGCTCTAACACCGCCAGTTGGTGCCTGGAAGTGCTGTGTGCACAGTCAACAGTCGCTCCTCTGTTATTGGGGTTCAGTAACGTCAGCTGATCCCCAGCTGTGTATCCGGCAACGTGTCATGCGACCGCCACGCTGGCACAACTAAAATGTAAGGGGACCTGTCCCCCCCCCCCCCTAGGCGTTTGTTACTGAAAGAGCCACCATGTGCAGCACTAATACTGCACAAGGGAAAGGTCGCTCTTGAAATTATGCTCCTTGCAAACGCTGAACTACACACTCATGTAATGTGTCCCCTCACACCGTCCAACCGTCCCGGAGGTGGGACTTTCCTTTGTAATGTGACGCAGCACAGCCGTCATTGCTACCCCCCTTGGCACCGTGCGCTGCCTCCTTAGCGTTGTTTGATTCCGTCATGGACCCTGCGCTGTTATGTTATCCCTTGGCCATGCACAGTTTGCGCTGCCCGTCCTCTGACATCATTTGTTGTCGTCCTGGCTGCGCCTGTGCGTCCACGCTGCCCGAAATCACACCTCGCAGTGTCGTCTAATGTGATCCCACAGTGGGCCTGGTATCCATGGCCATGCGCAGTGCATATACTAGCCTCTCACTCCCCTTCTTCACGCTTCTTCAGACTAGGCGGCGTCAGCTGATCCCTAATAGCATGCCACGGCCGTGACGCCGCACAGTCTGAAGAAGCAGGAAGGAGGTGAGTGAGAGGCGATGATATGCACTGCGCATGCCCATGGATCCCTGGCCCGCAGTGGGACTACATTAGATGACACTGCAAGGTTGGATCTCGGGCAGCTTGGACGCACAGGCCACTGCCAGCCTGACACCTACATGATGTCAGAAGACGGGCACCGCTAACTGTGCATGGCCAAGGGATAACATTACAGTGCGGGCTCCGTGACAGAACCAAACAACGTTGAGAGGTGGTGCCCGGCACCAAGGGGGGTTGGAATGACGGCTGTGCTGTGTCACATTACAAAGGAAAGTCCCACTTCCGGGATGGTTTGACGGTGTGAGGGGACACATTATATGAGTGTGTACTTCAGCGTTTGCAAGGAGCATAATTTTCGGAGCCACCATTTTCCATGTGCAGTATTACTGCTGTACAAGATGGCTCTTTCAGCAACAAATGCCTGGGGGGGGGGGTTAAAGGTTCCCTTTCAACTTGCTCCACTGCAGCTTCGGCCTACACTCTGCTCCTCTTTGATTCCCTGGGTTTCAACACTGTCAGTTGCCACCTGGAAGTGTTGTCTACACAGAAAAAAACACTAGGTGATGTGTCAGTGGGGTTCAGCACCGCCAGCTGTTCCCCTGCTGTGTAGTCGGCAACGTGTCCAGCACAAGCCACGCTGGCACAACAGAACAAAAGCTGCCACCAGTGCAGGCTTCGGCCTACACTCTGCTCCTCTCCTCCTCCTGCTGACCCTGGGCTCAAACACCGCTAGTTTTTGCCCGGAAGTGCTAGCTGCACAGAGAAAAACACCAGCCAATGTGTTAGTGGGGTTCAGCAACGCCAGCTGTTCCCCTGCTGTGTAGCCGGCAACGTGACCTGCAAACGCCATGCAGGCACAGGAACTGAAATTAAAAGGGAACCTGGCCCCACCCCCCCAGGTGTTTCTATGTATAACAGCCACCTAGTACAGCAGTACTGCTGCATTTGTACAAGGTGGCTGACTTTTTCTCCTTGCCCACGTGGAACTCAACACGTACAAAATGTGTCTCATTGAGACCATTCCACTGTCCCTGAGGTGTGACTTTCCTTTGTAATGATACGCAGCACCCCCCTTGGTAGCGTTTCCCGTCTTTTGTCATCATGGTTAGCTGGCTGCGCCTGTGCATCCGCCCTGCTAGAAACAACGCCCCTCGTTGTCATATTTATTTTGTCAGCGAGGGTGTGGTTTATGGGCACGAGCAGTGCATATGTTCGCCTGTCTTAACTCATCTCCTTCCGCCTTCTTCAGACTGTGCGGCCTCCTGGCCGTGGTAGGCGATAAGGGATCAGCTGAGGCCGCCCAGTCTGGAGCAGGTGTAAGGACATGTGTAAGCGGCAAACCTATTTACTGCACAAGGCCACGAATCCCAGCCACGCAGTGTGATTTTTTGAAAACACACTGTGGGTCTGGGATTCATGTCCATCGCTAACCGCAACGGCCGACATGAAATGAGGTCAGAAGACAGGAAGCGCTCACAGCGCATGGCCAAGGGATCACAATAGCGCAGACTCCTGTACAGCAAATAACAACGCTCAGGAATCTGCGCCCAGTACCTAGGTGCAAATTTTGACACCTGTGCTGCGTCTCGTTAAAAAGACAAGTCACGCCTCCACAACTGTTTGACAGTATAATGGGCTAAATAGTGTACGTGTTTTAGTCAGCGTGTGCAAGGAGCAAAACAAATAGAGCAACCTTTTACTTGTGCAGCATTAATGCTGCACAAGGTGTGGCTCTTGTACCTTGCAACACCTGAGGGGGGGGTTAAAGGTAACCTTTGAAATTGGTTCAACTAGGCTTCGGCCTACACTCTGCTCCTCTACTCCTCCTGCTGACCCTGGGCTCAAACACCGCTAGTTTTTGCCCGGAAATGCTAGCTGCACAGAGAAAAACACCAGCCAATGTGTTAGTGGGGTTCAGCACCGCCAGCTGTTCCCCTGCTGTGTAGTCGGCAACGTGTCCAGCACAAGCCACGCTGGCACAACCGACCAAAAGCTGCCACCAGTGCAGGCTTCGGCCTACACTTTGCTCCTCTCCTCCTCCTGCTGACCCTGGGCTCAAACAACGCCAGTTTCTGCCCGGACATGCTAGCTGCACAGAGAAAAACACCAGCCAATGTGTTAGTGGGGTTCAGCACCGCCTGCTGTTCCCCCGCTGTGTAGCCGGCATCGTGTCCAGCACAAGCCACGCTGGCACAACCGACCAAAAGCTGCCACCAGTGCAGGCTTCGGCCTACACTTTGCTCCTCTCCTCCTCCTCCTGCTGACCCTGGGCTCTAACACCGCTAGTTTTTGCCCGGACATGCAATCTGCACAGAGAAAAACACCAGTCAATGTGTCAGTGGGGTTCAGCAACGCCAGCTGTTCCCCTGCTGTGTAGCTTGCAACGTGACCTGCAAACGCCACGCAGGCACATGAACTGAAATTGAAGGGAGCCTGCCCCCCACCCACAGGTGTTTCTATGTATATCAGCCACCTTGTACAGCAGTACTGCTGCATTTGTACGAGGTGGCTGACTTTTTCTCCTTGCCCACGTGGAACTCAACACGTACAAAATGTGTCTCATTAGAGACCATTACAATGTCCCTGAGGTGTGACTTTCCTTTGTAATGACACGCAGCACCACCCTTGTTAGCGCTGCCCGTCTTTTGACATCATTGGTTAGCTGGCTGCGCCTGTGCATCTCCCCTGCTCGAAACAACGGCCCTCGGTGTCTTATTTTTTTGGACAGCGAGGGTGTGATTGATGGGCATGTGCAGTGCATATGTTTGCCTGTGTTCACTCATCTCCTTCCGCCTTCTTCAGACTGGGTGTCCTCATGGCCGCGGCAGGCGATAAGGGATCAGATGAGGCCGCCCAGTCTGAAGCAGGTGTAAGGACATGTGTGAGCGGCAAACATATTTAGTGCACCAGGGCACGAATCCCAGCACCGCAGTGTGATTTTTTAAAAACACACTGTGGGTCTGGGATTCATGTCCATCGCTAACCGCAACGGCCGACATGAAATGAGGTCAGAAGACAGGAAGCGCTCACAGCGCATGGCCAAGGGATCACAATAGCGCAGACTCCTGTACAGCAAATAACAACGCTCAGGAATCTGCGCCCAGTACCTAGGTGCAAATTTTGACACCTGTGCTGCGTCTCGTTAAAAAGACAAGTCACGCCTCCACAACTGTTTGACAGTATAATGGGCTAAATAGTGTACGTGTTTTAGTCAGCGTGTGCAAGGAGCAAAACAAATAGAGCAACCTTTTACTTGTGCAGCATTAATGCTGCACAAGGTGTGGCTCTTGTACCTTGCAACACCTGAGGGGGGGGTTAAAGGTAACCTTTGAAATTGGTTCAACTAGGCTTCGGCCTACACTCTGCTCCTCTACTCCTCCTGCTGACCCTGGGCTCAAACACCGCTAGTTTTTGCCCGGAAATGCTAGCTGCACAGAGAAAAACACCAGCCAATGTGTTAGTGGGGTTCAGCACCGCCAGCTGTTCCCCTGCTGTGTAGTCGGCAACGTGTCCAGCACAAGCCACGCTGGCACAACCGACCAAAAGCTGCCACCAGTGCAGGCTTCGGCCTACACTTTGCTCCTCTCCTCCTCCTGCTGACCCTGGGCTCAAACAACGCCAGTTTCTGCCCGGACATGCTAGCTGCACAGAGAAAAACACCAGCCAATGTGTTAGTGGGGTTCAGCACCGCCTGCTGTTCCCCCGCTGTGTAGCCGGCATCGTGTCCAGCACAAGCCACGCTGGCACAACCGACCAAAAGCTGCCACCAGTGCAGGCTTCGGCCTACACTTTGCTCCTCTCCTCCTCCTCCTGCTGACCCTGGGCTCTAACACCGCTAGTTTTTGCCCGGACATGCAATCTGCACAGAGAAAAACACCAGTCAATGTGTCAGTGGGGTTCAGCAACGCCAGCTGTTCCCCTGCTGTGTAGCTTGCAACGTGACCTGCAAACGCCACGCAGGCACATGAACTGAAATTGAAGGGAGCCTGCCCCCCACCCACAGGTGTTTCTATGTATATCAGCCACCTTGTACAGCAGTACTGCTGCATTTGTACAAGGTGGCTGACTTTTTCTCCTTGCACACGTGGAACTCAACAAGTACAAAATGTGTCTCATTACAGACCATTACAATGTCCCTGAGGTGTGACTTTCCTTTTTAATGACACGCAGCACCCCCATTGTTAGCGCTGCCCGTCTCCTGACATCATTGGTTGGCTGGCTGTGCCTGTGCGTCCCCCCTGCCCGACACAACGCCCCCCGTTGTCTCATATATTTTGACTGCGAGGGTGTGATTGATGGGCACGAGCAGTGCATATGTTCCCCTGTTTTCACTCCCCTCCTTCCGCCTTCTTCTGACTGTGCGGCCTCATGGCCGCGGCATGCGATAAGGGATCAGCTGAGGCCGCCCAGTCTGAAGCAGGTGTAAGGACATGTGTGAGCGGCGAACATATTTACTGCACAAGGCCACGAATCCCAGCACCGCAGTGTGACTTTAGGAAAAGCCACTGTGGGTCTGGGATTTATGGCCATCGTTAACCGCACCGGCCAACATGAAATGAGGTCATGAGACGGCCTGCACTAACAGGGTATTGCCAAGGGATAACACAAGAGCGCAGACTCCTGTACAGCAAATAACAACGCTCAGGAATCTGCGCCCAGTACCTAGGTGCAAATTTTGACACCTGTGCTGCGTCTCGTTAAAAAGACAAGTCACGCCTCCACAACTGTTTGACAGTATAATGGGCTAAATAGTGTACGTGTTTAATTCAGCGTGTGCAAGGAGCAAAATTAAATAGAGCAACCTTTGACTTGTGCATCATTAATGCTGTTCAAGGTGTGGCTCTTGTACCTTGCAACACCTGAGGGGGGGGTTAAAGGTAACCTTTGAAATTGGTTCAACTAGGCTTCGGCCTACACTCTGCTCCTCTACTCCTCCTGCTGACCCTGGGCTCAAACACCGCTATTTTTTGCCCGGAAATGCTAGCTGCACAGAGAAAAACACCAGCCAATGTGTTAGTGGGGTTCAGCACCGCCAGCTGTTCCCCTGCTGTGTAGTCGGCAACGTGTCCAGCACAAGCCACGCTGGCACAACAGAACAAAATCTGCCACCAGTGCAGGCTTCGGCCTACACTTTGCTCCTCTCCTCCTCCTGCTGACCCTGGGCTCAAACAACGCTAGTTTCTGCCCGGACATGCTAGCTGCACAGAGAAAAACACCAGCCAATGTGTTAGTGGGGTTCAGCACCGCCAGCTGTTCCCCCGCTGTGTAGCCGGCATCGTGTCCAGCACAAGCCACGCTGGCACAACCGACCAAAAGCTGCCACCAGTGCAGGCTTCGGCCTACACTTTGCTCCTCTCCTCCTCCTCCTGCTGACCCTGGGCTCTAACACCGCTAGTTTTTGCCCGGACATGCAATCTGCACAGAGAAAAACACCAGTCAATGTGTCAGTGGGGTTCAGCAACGCCAGCTGTTCCCCTGCTGTGTAGCTTGCAACGTGACCTGCAAACGCCACGCAGGCACATGAACTGAAATTGAAGGGAGCCTGCCCCCCACCCACAGGTGTTTCTATGTATATCAGCCACCTTGTACAGCAGTACTGCTGCATTTGTACAAGGTGGCTGACTTTTTCTCCTTGCACACGTGGAACTCAACAAGTACAAAATGTGTCTCATTACAGACCATTACAATGTCCCTGAGGTGTGACTTTCCTTTTTAATGACACGCAGCACCCCCATTGTTAGCGCTGCCCGTCTCCTGACATCATTGGTTGGCTGGCTGTGCCTGTGCGTCCCCCCTGCCCGACACAACGCCCCCCGTTGTCTCATATATTTTGACTGCGAGGGTGTGATTGATGGGCACGAGCAGTGCATATGTTCCCCTGTTTTCACTCCCCTCCTTCCGCCTTCTTCTGACTGTGCGGCCTCATGGCCGCGGCATGCGATAAGGGATCAGCTGAGGCCGCCCAGTCTGAAGCAGGTGTAAGGACATGTGTGAGCGGCGAACATATTTACTGCACAAGGCCACGAATCCCAGCACCGCAGTGTGACTTTAGGAAAAGCCACTGTGGGTCTGGGATTTATGGCCATCGTTAACCGCACCGGCCAACATGAAATGAGGTCATGAGACGGCCTGCACTAACAGGGTATTGCCAAGGGATAACACAAGAGCGCAGTTTCCTGTACTGCAAATAACAACGGTAAGGAATCTGCGCACAGCACCTAGGTGTAAATTTGTACACCTGTGCTGCGTCTCCTTAAAAAGACTAGTAGTCACGCCTCCACTACTGTTTGACAGTATAATGGGCTAAATAGTGTACGTGTTTAATTCAGCGTGTGCAAGGAGCAAAATTAAATAGAGCAACCTTTGACTTGTGCATCAATAATGCTGTTCAAGGTGTGGCTCTTGTACCTTGCAACACCTGAGGGGGGGGTTAAAGGTAACCTTTGAAATTGGTTCAACTAGGCTTTGGCCAACACTCTGCTCCTCTACTCCTCCTGCTGACCCTGGGCTCAAACACCGCTAGTTTTTGCCCGGAAATGCTAGCTGCACAGAGAAAAACACCAGCCAATGTGTTAGTGGGGTTCAGCACCGCCAGCTGTTCCCCTGCTGTGTAGTCGGCAACGTGTCCAGCACAAGCCACGCTGGCACAACAGAACAAAAGCTGCCACCAGTGCAGGCTTCGGCCTACACTTTGCTCCTCTCCTCCTCCTGCTGACCCTGGGCTCAAACAACGCCAGTTTCTGCCCGGACATGCTAGCTGCACAGAGAAAAACACCAGCCAATGTGTTAGTGGGGTTCAGCACCGCCAGCTGTTCCCCTGCTGTGCAGCTTGCAACGTGACCTGCAAACGCCACGCAGGCACATGAACTGAAATTGAAGGGAGCCTGGCCACCACCCCCAGGTGTTTCTATGTATAACAGCCACCTTGTACAGCAGTACTGCTGCATTTGTACAAGGTGGCTGACGTTTTCTCCTTGCCCACGTGGAACTCAACACGTACAAAATGTGTCTCTTTGAGACCATTCCACTGTCCCTGAGGTGTGACTTTCCTTTCTAATGATACGCAGCACCCCCCTTGGTAGCGCTTCCCGTCTTCTGACATCATTGGTTGGCTACTTGCGCCTGTTCGTCCGCCCTGCCTGAATAAAATGCTCCTCGTTGTCTTAATTATTTTGACTGCGAGGGTGTGATTGATGGGCACGAGCAGTGCATATCTTCGCCTGTCTTAACTCATCTCCTTCCGCCTTCTTCAGACTGTGCAGCCTCATGGCCGCGGCATGCGAGAAGGGATCAGCAGAGGCCGCCCAGTCTGAAGCAGGTGTAAGGACGTGTGTGAGCGGCCAAAATATTTACTGCTCAAGGCCACGAATCCCAGCACCGCAGTGTGGCTTTATGAAAAGACACTGTGGGTCTGGGATTTATGGCCATCGTTAACCGCACCGGCCAACATGAAATGAGGTCATAAGATGGGCAGCGCTAACAGGGCATTGCCAAGGGATAACACAAGAGCGCAGACTCCTGTACAGCAAATAACAACGCTCAGGAAGCTGCGCCAAGCACCAAGGCGTTATTTTGGACACCTGTGCTGCGTCTCATCAAAAAACCAAGTCACGCATCCACTACAGTTTGACTGTAGAATGGGGTAAATTGTGTATGTCTTTCATTCAGCGTGTGCAAGTAGACAAATTAATAGAGCAACCTTTCACTTGTGCAGCATTAATACTGCACAAGGTGTGTCTCTTGTACTTTGTAACACCTGAGGGGGGGGTTAAAGGTTTCCTTTGAAATTGGTTCAACTAGGCTTCGGCCTACACTCTGCTCCTCTCCTCCTCCTCCTGCTTCAACACGGGCTCTAACATCGCAAGTTTTTGCCCGCAAGTGCTAGCTGCACAGATAAAAACACACGCCATTGTGTTAGTGGGGTTCAGCAACGCCAGCTGTTCCCCCAGTGTGTAGCCGGCAAAGTGTCCTGCAAACGCAACGCAGACACAAAGCTGCCTCCAGTGCAGGCTTCGGCCTACACTCATCTCCCCCTGCTTACCCTTTGCTCCAACACCGCTAGTTGGGGCTCTAGGAAGACAATCTTTAATAGGCAAGGCAACGCATCCGGGTTCCAGCACCGCCAGCTGGTTCTCGGCAGTGTTCTTGTCACAGGTACTCCCTCGTGCCAAGCCTGGTTTCAGCACCGTCAGCTGTTTCCGGGTTGTGTCAACTTCACTGAGACGCCTATGCTTGCCCCGTCGTGGGGCGGTCGAGTTAGCCAACTCCAGGGTGCCTCCAGTTTAGGAGCTTCCTATGTGGGCTGCGTGAACTGGTAGTCAAGGCTGGTTCTGTAGTGCCAGTAGGCCCAGCTCCCCCTGTAGGACTGTTGGGGTTCGGTAACTGCGGCTGCCTCGCGGCCTAGCTGTTCTCTCCTCTCCTGTGGGCCTTGGGGTCCACCACCTGGTTCCAGCACCGTCAGCTGGTTCCGGGCCGAGCCTTTGGCTAAGGTGCCTCCTCCTGGGTATCCGAGTTCCGCCAACGCCAGGCGGTCCTTGGTAGTGCTTTTAAGCGCGGGCACCTACAGCTTAGTAACCGGGTTCCAGCACCGTCAGCTGGTCCTCGGTCGTGCCATTGGCTCTTGCACACTGGGGCAACGCATCCGGGTTCCAGCACCGCCAGCTGGTTCTCGGCAGTGTTCTTGTCACAGGTACTCCCTCGTGCCAAGCCTGGTTTCAGCACCGTCAGCTGTTTCCGGGTTGTGTCAACTTCACTGAGACGCCTATGCTTGCCCCGTCGTGGGGCGGTCGAGTTAGCCAACTCCAGGGTGCCTCCAGTTTAGGAGCTTCCTATGTGGGCTGCGTGAACTGGTAGTCAAGGCTGGTTCTGTAGTGCCAGTAGGCCCAGCTCCCCCTGTAGGACTGTTGGGGTTCGGTAACTGCGGCTGCCTCGCGGCCTAGCTGTTCTCTCCTCTCCTGTGGGCCTTGGGGTCCACCACCTGGTTCCAGCACCGTCAGCTGGTTCCGGGCCGAGCCTTTGGCTTAGGTGCCTCCTCCTGGGTATCAGAGTTCCGCCAACGCCAGGCGGTCCTTGGTAGTGCTTTTAAGCGCGGGCACCTACAGCTTAGTAACCGGGTTCCAGCACCGTCAGCTGGTCCTCGGTCGTGCCATTGGCTCTTGCACACTGGGGCAACGCATCCGGGTTCCAGCACCGCCAGCTGGTTCTCGGCAGTGTTCTTGTCACAGGTACTCCCTCGTGCCAAGCCTGGTTTCAGCACCGTCAGCTGTTTCCGGGTTGTGTCAACTTCACTGAGACGCCTATGCTTGCCCCGTCGTGGGGCGGTCGAGTTAGCCAACTCCAGGGTGCCTCCAGTTTAGGAGCTTCCTATGTGGGCTGCGTGAACTGGTAGTCAAGGCTGGTTCTGTAGTGCCAGTAGGCCCAGCTCCCCCTGTAGGACTGTTGGGGTTCGGTAACTGCGGCTGCCTCGCGGCCTAGCTGTTCTCTCCTCTCCTGTGGGCCTTGGGGTCCACCACCTGGTTCCAGCACCGTCAGCTGGTTCCGGGCCGAGCCTTTGGCTTAGGTGCCTCCTCCTGGGTATCCGAGTTCCGCCAACGCCAGGCGGTCCTTGGTAGTGCTTTTAAGCGCGGGCACCTACAGCTTAGTAACCGGGTTCCAGCACCGTCAGCTGGTCCTCGGTCGTGCCATTGGCTCTTGCACACTGGGGCAACGCATCCGGGTTCCAGCACCGCCAGCTGGTTCTCGGCAGTGTTCTTGTCACAGGTACTCCCTCGTGCCAAGCCTGGTTTCAGCACCGTCAGCTGTTTCCGGGTTGTGTCAACTTCACTGAGACGCCTATGCTTGCCCCGTCGTGGGGCGGTCGAGTTAGCCAACTCCAGGGTGCCTCCAGTTTAGGAGCTTCCTATGTGGGCTGCGTGAACTGGTAGTCAAGGCTGGTTCTGTAGTGCCAGTAGGCCCAGCTCCCCCTGTAGGACTGTTGGGGTTCGGTAACTGCGGCTGCCTCGCGGCCTAGCTGTTCTCTCCTCTCCTGTGGGCCTTGGGGTCCACCACCTGGTTCCAGCACCGTCAGCTGGTTCCGGGCCGAGCCTTTGGCTAAGGTGCCTCCTCCTGGGTATCCGAGTTCCGCCAACGCCAGGCGGTCCTTGGTAGTGCTTTTAAGCGCGGGCACCTACAGCTTAGTAACCGGGTTCCAGCACCGTCAGCTGGTCCTCGGTCGTGCCATTGGCTCTTGCACACTGGGGCAACGCATCCGGGTTCCAGCACCGCCAGCTGGTTCTCGGCAGTGTTCTTGTCACAGGTACTCCCTCGTGCCAAGCCTGGTTTCAGCACCGTCAGCTGTTTCCGGGTTGTGTCAACTTCACTGAGACGCCTATGCTTGCCCCGTCGTGGGGCGGTCGAGTTAGCCAACTCCAGGGTGCCTCCAGTTTAGGAGCTTCCTATGTGGGCTGCGTGAACTGGTAGTCAAGGCTGGTTCTGTAGTGCCAGTAGGCCCAGCTCCCCCTGTAGGACTGTTGGGGTTCGGTAACTGCGGCTGCCTCGCGGCCTAGCTGTTCTCTCCTCTCCTGTGGGCCTTCGGGTCCACCACCTGGTTCCAGCACCGTCAGCTGGTTCCGGGCCGAGCCTTTGGCTTAGGTGCCTCCTCCTGGGTATCCGAGTTCCGCCAACGCCAGGCGGTCCTTGGTAGTGCTTTTAAGCGCGGGCACCTACAGCTTAGTAACCGGGTTCCAGCACCGTCAGCTGGTCCTCGGTCGTGCCATTGGCTCTTGCACACTGGGGCAACGCATCCGGGTTCCAGCACCGCCAGCTGGTTCTCGGCAGTGTTCTTGTCACAGGTACTCCCTCGTGCCAAGCCTGGTTTCAGCACCGTCAGCTGTTTCCGGGTTGTGTCAACTTCACTGAGACGCCTATGCTTGCCCCGTCGTGGGGCGGTCGAGTTAGCCAACTCCAGGGTGCCTCCAGTTTAGGAGCTTCCTATGTGGGCTGCGTGAACTGGTAGTCAAGGCTGGTTCTGTAGTGCCAGTAGGCCCAGCTCCCCCTGTAGGACTGTTGGGGTTCGGTAACTGCGGCTGCCTCGCGGCCTAGCTGTTCTCTCCTCTCCTGTGGGCCTTCGGGTCCACCACCTGGTTCCAGCACCGTCAGCTGGTTCCGGGCCGAGCCTTTGGCTAAGGTGCCTCCTCCTGGGTATCCGAGTTCCGCCAACGCCAGGCGGTCCTTGGTAGTGCTTTTAAGCGCGGGCACCTACAGCTTAGTAACCGGGTTCCAGCACCGTCAGCTGGTCCTCGGTCGTGCCATTGGCTCTTGCACACTGGGGCAACGCATCCGGGTTCCAGCACCGCCAGCTGGTTCTCGGCAGTGTTCTTGTCACAGGTACTCCCTCGTGCCAAGCCTGGTTTCAGCACCGTCAGCTGTTTCCGGGTTGTGTCAACTTCACTGAGACGCCTATGCTTGCCCCGTCGTGGGGCGGTCGAGTTAGCCAACTCCAGGGTGCCTCCAGTTTAGGAGCTTCCTATGTGGGCTGCGTGAACTGGTAGTCAAGGCTGGTTCTGTAGTGCCAGTAGGCCCAGCTCCCCCTGTAGGACTGTTGGGGTTCGGTAACTGCGGCTGCCTCGCGGCCTAGCTGTTCTCTCCTCTCCTGTGGGCCTTCGGGTCCACCACCTGGTTCCAGCACCGTCAGCTGGTTCCGGGCCGAGCCTTTGGCTTAGGTGCCTCCTCCTGGGTATCCGAGTTCCGCCAACGCCAGGCGGTCCTTGGTAGTGCTTTTAAGCGCGGGCACCTACAGCTTAGTAACCGGGTTCCAGCACCGTCAGCTGGTCCTCGGTCGTGCCATTGGCTCTTGCACACTGGGGCAACGCATCCGGGTTCCAGCACCGCCAGCTGGTTCTCGGCAGTGTTCTTGTCACAGGTACTCCCTCGTGCCAAGCCTGGTTTCAGCACCGTCAGCTGTTTCCGGGTTGTGTCAACTTCACTGAGACGCCTATGCTTGCCCCGTCGTGGGGCGGTCGAGTTAGCCAACTCCAGGGTGCCTCCAGTTTAGGAGCTTCCTATGTGGGCTGCGTGAACTGGTAGTCAAGGCTGGTTCTGTAGTGCCAGTAGGCCCAGCTCCCCCTGTAGGACTGTTGGGGTTCGGTAACTGCGGCTGCCTCGCGGCCTAGCTGTTCTCTCCTCTCCTGTGGGCCTTGGGGTCCACCACCTGGTTCCAGCACCGTCAGCTGGTTCCGGGCCGAGCCTTTGGCTAAGGTGCCTCCTCCTGGGTATCCGAGTTCCGCCAACGCCAGGCGGTCCTTGGTAGTGCTTTTAAGCGCGGGCACCTACAGCTTAGTAACCGGGTTCCAGCACCGTCAGCTGGTCCTCGGTCGTGCCATTGGCTCTTGCACACTGGGGCAACGCATCCGGGTTCCAGCACCGCCAGCTGGTTCTCGGCAGTGTTCTTGTCACAGGTACTCCCTCGTGCCAAGCCTGGTTTCAGCACCGTCAGCTGTTTCCGGGTTGTGTCAACTTCACTGAGACGCCTATGCTTGCCCCGTCGTGGGGCGGTCGAGTTAGCCAACTCCAGGGTGCCTCCAGTTTAGGAGCTTCCTATGTGGGCTGCGTGAACTGGTAGTCAAGGCTGGTTCTGTAGTGCCAGTAGGCCCAGCTCCCCCTGTAGGACTGTTGGGGTTCGGTAACTGCGGCTGCCTCGCGGCCTAGCTGTTCTCTCCTCTCCTGTGGGCCTTCGGGTCCACCACCTGGTTCCAGCACCGTCAGCTGGTTCTCGGCAGTGTCTTTTGCTCTTGTACCTTCTGCTCCCCATCCTGGTTCCAGTACCGTCAGCTGGTTCCGGGCAGAGCCTTTGGCTTAGGTGCCTCCTTCTGGGTATCCAAGTTCCACCAATGTCAGGTGGTCCTTGGTAGTGCTTTCAGGCACGGGTACCTCCTGCTTAGTAACCGGGTTCCAGTAACGTCAGCTGGTCCTTGGTAGTTCCATTGGCTCTTGGACATTCGGCTACCCATCCGGGTTCCAGTACCGTCAGCTGGTTCTCGGCAGTGTCTTTTGCTCTTGTACCTTCTGCTCCCCATCCTGGTTCCAGTAACGTCATCTGGTTCCGGGCAGAGCCTTTGGCTTAGGTGCCTCCTTCTGGGTATCCGAGTTCCGCCAACGTCAGGCGGTCCTTGGTAGTGCTTTTTAGCACGGGTACCTCCTGCTTAGTAACCGGGTTCCAGTAACGTCAGCTGGTCCTCGGTAGTTCCATAGGCTCTTGAACCTTCGGGTAGCCATCCGAGTTCCAGTTCCATCAGCTGGTTCTTGGCATTTTCTCAGCCTTCTTGTACCTTCTGCTACATTTCCAAGTTGAAGACCCTAACGTCGACAACCCGGAAGACCACCCCGATGACGACGACCCGGAAGACCACCCCGATGACGACGACGACGACGACGGCGGAGACGACGACGGCTGAGACGACGACGGCGGAGATGACGACACTGGAGACGAAGACCCTGGAGACGACAACATGGAAGACCGAGAAGCAGAAGAACAAGAGGCTGCAGAACAAAGAGCAGAAGAACATTAAGCATAAGACTTAATATCAGAGCAAAAGATATTATCTAAATTATATGCAGAAGAAGACTAAGCAGTGTATGGGGGTGAGTCCGTTCCTCCTCGTGGTGCCCCTGGATAAAGCCTGATGCTGCAGGCCAAACTGAACGCGGACAAATGTAACTTTTGTGACTGGCAGAACGGAAGGTGTAATCTTCCAACTTTTATAGATAACAACTACGGGAATGCCTGTCACAAATGAGAATATGATGAAGAAGTAGAATAGGAAGAATAATAACAGTGGAATAAAAAGAATATGTAGAATAGGAAGAATAATAATAGTTGAAGAAAATGAATATGAAGAATGTAATAAAAAAAAACATAGGTAGAAGATGAAGAAGAAGATGAATAAGGTGAAGAAGTTGATGTCAAGGATGCTGATGATGATGAAGATGAAAGTGTGGGAAAAGAAAAAAAAAAAAAAGAAAAAAAAGAAGGGGAAGGGCGTGGAATAGTGAAACATCAATATCTGACAAAATAAAAAAAATTTACATACTCAATATCTTTTTCAATCCGAACTTCTTTAAAAAAAAAAAAAAAACATGCTATTCTATTTGATTGGACTAATCCTCATTGCCTTTAATGTCTCCGCCACCTCCCCCATACATCCTACATTATTCTTAGTTGTTTTCCTTCAGGTAGAATGAACCTACAAGGAAAGAAAGGGTTTATTTTAATTCCGATATTTTGGTCCCATTGACTTGCATTGGGATCGGGTATCGGTATCGGCGATATCCGATATTTTTTGAATATCGGCCGATCCAAACCGATACCGATACTTTCCGATATCGGAAGGTATCGCTCAACACTAATAGGCACAAATTATACCCAAGTGCAAATTTCAAGCTAAAATAAGCACTAAAAGGACCCGGAATTTTACCTTGTTAAACTCAGGATCGAGATAATATTTTACATGGTCTATTGCAGCAGATATGGCTGTGTATTAATAACCTTTGGAAAAGACATTTAGCAACAGTTCACACCGGACAGAACATGATTTAAGACCACATCCATTTTTGCCCAAAAAAGAAATAAAAAGGGATTTTTTTCATCAGTGTGCAGGATCTGATTTTCATCCATTTTTGGTCCATCTATTCATTCGAACCATCGGTGTGGCAACAGTTTTTTTTCTCACATGCAATATTAACTACCTGCGGACTGCCCATAGACGATATATGTCTAGGCAGTCCATGATCTACTCTGCAGTGATTTTCTTAAATATCACTGCAGAGTAAAGCAGTTGCACACGATCGTGCAGCAGCGGAATTGGAGATCTGGCTGTCAGATAATGCTGAACTCCTGATAGAGAAGGCAGAGAAGGTTTATTACCATCTCTGCCTTCTCGATTGCTGTATACATAGCGCTGAACAAGGTCTGTGTGCACAGTAATAGTAAACGCTAAAGGATTTCTCCTCCAGACCGAGTGTTCCGGAGATCTCTTGGCACAGCGGTGGAGCAGAAGCTGCTGGGTCCTAGGAGATCCAGTCCGCTCTGAAATGCAGCCAGAGGGCTATAATTCTATTATAAATGGGGCTAATATACCTGCTCCAGGAACAGGAGAAATCAGGTAAAAAAATATTGAAATATCAAATATTGAAATGCCCTTAAAAATGTTTTTGGATCTTAGCTCTTTAATGAGCATTAATGAAACAAATAAAAATGTGCCTGGTCAGGAACAGAAGTTAATGGCCCAATCCTGGACTGGTTAAAGAAAAAATACTTCCAAGCTTCTCTTACCCATTAAATAGATGCATTACATAGTGCATCCATTACTATCCTTTTTTTACAGACCAATGGACCTGAATGAAACTAGGAAAGATTTCCACTCACCTGGATGATACCTCCATTACCGCATATGTAGAAATATCGAAGCCCAGTAAGCCCATCGGTGAAGGCAGGAAAATATGTCCATCAGAGAAAGAAAGTAACTGGTAACTTCATAAAATGCTTGCTTTATTGAAGGTCCATTAATAAATAATGTAGTAATGGACCTGAATGGCAAGTTTGATCCATGACTCAGATCAAAAATGAAAGTCTTGAGAATTTTTACAACCTACATGGACTTAACCATAAAGCTCTTCCTGGCTTTCTCCACTCATTCATTCTACTTAGCCGATGTACAGTGTGGTTGGACCAAAAGGACTACATCTCTCCAACGGAGTTGTCTCATTTTGATAACCCAGTCTATATTCCCTATTAGGGCACATGAGCAGCTTACAAAAGGAGTAGAAAATGCTGCAGAAAATCAGATATGAAACAAAAAGGCTAAAGTTGCATGAAGGTTAAAAAAAATACAACAACAATAAACGCAATATTTGATTTGAAATCATGAAGGACCATCACGGCTGTACTAAATCATCTAGACATTCAGATAGCCAATCAATGCATCTAGACATGATAGACGTAGAAAATTTGGCCAAGCACAAAGGTACTACTGATGCAGGAGTAGACACTGACAGAAGAGGGCCTTGTGTAAGAGCAATATAGGAAACCTTTTAGATTCAATATCTCATCATAATGTACAATTCCACCTGCTTTGGAGATGGAAATGGAATCCCATAACTCTTGGGCCTTGTGTGGCTGAACAGGTTGCACCAATGGTATGTTCGTCCTTGCCCTGAGAGTACTGGGTACACGTAAAGTTAGGGAAATGAATTAATTATTTACTTGGAAAAGTGGGGTATGGAAAGAAGAGTATAGGAGATCTTCAATCAATGCCAAACAATCCGTAATATAACTGGTACCTCTGGGTCATGGATCTTTGGATAGTTGGTTTGTAGAGGGTATACTTTCTGAAGATCTAAATGACTGCAATGGCAATTCCAATGGTGATAAGCCCAACGATATCGTTAACGATATCGTTGCTTTTTGTGACGTAGCAACGATATCATTAACTAAATCGTTATGTGTGACAGCGACCAACGATCAGGCCCCTGCTGGGAGATCGTTGGTCGCTGGGGAAAGTCCAGCACTTTATTTTGTTGCTGGATCTCCCGCTGACATCGCTGAATCGGCGTGTGTGATGCCGATTCAGCGATGTCTTCACTGGTAACCAGGGTAAATATCAGGTTACTAAGCGCAGGGCCACGCTTAGTAACCCGATGTTTACCCTGGTTACCATTGTAAATGTAAAAAAAACAAACACTACATACTTACATTCCCGGTGTCTGGTCAGGTCCCTCGCCTTCAGCTTCCCGCACTGACTGGTGAGCGCCGGCCAGCCGTAAAGTACAGCACAGCGGTGACGTCACCGCTGTGCTTTACGGCCGGCACTCAGTCAGTGCGGGAAGCTGACAGCGAGGGACATGACCAAACACCGGAAATGTAAGTATGTAGTGTTTGGTTTTTTTACATTTACAATGGTAACCAGGGTAAACATCGGGTTACTAAGCGCAGCCCTGCGCTTAGTAACCCAATAATTACCCTGGTTACCCAGGGACCTCTGGATCGTTGTTCGCTGGAGAGCGGTCTGTGTGACAGCTCTCCAGCAACCAAACAGCGACGCTGCAGCGATCGACATCGTTGTCGGTATCGCTGCAGCGTCGCTTAGTGTGACGGTACCCTAATAGGTTTCTTAAACATCTGAGATGGCTATCTGGGGAATACTCCATAACAATGGCACAGGCCTCATACCTAGTCAAGCTTACAATGCAATTTTTTGGTGCCTGGGGCATAGGGATATAGAGCGATTTGCCCAAGGTCACAATGCTTGACAGTAACTCCACACACCAGAAATAGTAGGATTCAATATTATTTAGCTTTTTTCTATGAATTCTTTGACTCGGGTCTTGCATTAAATAAAAAGTCTACAGTAAGGTCAGCCGTCTCGTCTGCTGACAGCTCGAGCAATAACACCACTGCCAAAAGAAAAGAACAAAACGCTGAACGCTTCAACCATCCGCTCCTACTTTTTGCTCTTGAGTCTCGCATTGTTGGTGCCCTTATGTTACCCACAAAGAAATACTACTATTATGCTTCCACAAAAATGATACCCTTCGTTCTAGCGATGGCTGCATTAGCATAGAGTCTAATCTATTGCTACGTATTCATCTACCGATGTGTAAGGAAATAATAAAAGGTTAAGACTTTGGAAGAACTTGCCAAATGGAGGCTATTATATTGAGAATTTCCAGTGAACTGAGATTAAAATAGTATTTTACTGTAATCATAGGAATATTAGCTGGTAAATTGTATTTGAAAAAGATCAAGCCATTTTTCGAGTAGTGGTTTGAAATAAAAAGACTTTTTAGTGATGCAACACGATAATAGTAAAAGTTTTAAACTTGGAGAATCAAAAAAACTTTGATCCTGAAGTTATACAGAGATTCCAGCCAATTATCTATATATGATATCTGTCTGATAAGTGGAACTTAGACCAATTGATCTTGACTACTTGCTTAGCCCTTAGAGGGGGCAGACATGATTAGAAACTTGCCATATACTTGCATCTATTTATATACAGGATGTAAAATTACTAGGTTTTATTCATTTGCATTCATTGCTAAACGTCATCATAGGTGCGATCATGTAAAGGGTATGTGTCATCAGAAAATAAACTTATATTTAAATGAGGTTGAATGTATATGTTAAAAAATATCGGCCATTCTTTTCCAAATCACAATTTGTTTTATCATAGAATCATAGTATGTTAGAGTTGGAAAGGTCCACCAGGGTCATCGTGTCCAACCCTCTGCTCAATGCATAATTCACTAAACCATCTCAGACAGTTGTCTGTCCAGCCTCTGTTTGAAGACTTCCATTGAAGGAGAACTCACCACCTCTCGTATTCCACTCACTGATCACCCTCACTGTCAACTAGTGTTTTCTAATATCTAATCTGTATCTTCTCCCCATTCAGTTTCATTCCATTGCTTCTAGTCTTTCTTTGTGTAAATGAGAATAATGATGATCCCTCTACACTGACATCCCTTCAGATATTTGTAGACATTTATTAAGTCTCCTCTCAGCCTTCTCTTTTGCAAGCTAAACATTCCCAGATCCTTTATCTGTTCCTTGTAAGACATAGTTTGCAGTCCGCTCACCATCCTTGTAGCACTTCTCTGAACTTGCTTCAGTTTTTCAATGTCTTTTTTAAAATGTGGTGCCCAGAACTGAACACAGTATAGAGGGGAATAATTACTTCACGTGATCTAGACTCTATTCAACCCAGAATTTTGCTTGCCTTTTTTGCTGCTGCATCACACTCTTGACTCATGTTCAGTCTGTGATCTATTAGTATACCCAAGTCTTTTTTCACTGAGCCATAGTCCTCTCATTCTGGGTATGCTGTTTCCATTTCTCTTGCCCAGATGTAGAACTTTGCATTTCTCCCTTGTGTGAGATAGCGCTCACTAGCATGTTGGGGAGCACTCGCTTGGCAGCGATATAAGTGCACACGGGTACGCTTTTTAAACACACAGCCAGACCGTATTTTCTTAAAAGAGTTCAACTGGATTTTATTACTCCATAAACTCCAGCACAAAGCACACAGTAACATTATTCATAGCATGGCTTTGCTCCATCAGGTCTGTGACCATACACACTTGGTAGAGACCAATATACAGGCTCACTCTGGAGCCAAACATACACAGTGTGGATTACCTGCTTGTCAGCGTTGCTGGATTCACATTAATAGTTTACACATAGTCACGCCTGTATCCTCTCCAGTCAATGGGTGACTGCACAGTTCAGTAACTGTCCTTCATCAAGGCACATAGTCTTTTCCCCATACCCCCGGTTACCTCTCAGGAGCTCCTGCTCCACAGGCTGACTCCTCGTCAGTCCCAGGTCCTCACCACACGTGACCTGTCCGGGTGCTATTCAGGACGTCCGTCCCCGGCTGGGACCATCCAACACCCCAGGCCACCAGTACCAGAGTCCCACCACGTGCTTTACAGGGAGCCAACACTCCCAGCACAAAGGCTCTCCAGGACCTTCCAGCACAGAACCATTCAGGTCCACACTCAGAGAGCATACAGGAACCAAACACTCTCCTACTGTGACCAAACCCTGGTCACATTATGTACCTTGTAACAACACCCACAGGTGAGATATGGATCACATGGGCTGGTCACGTGATCCTGACATCAATGCAGGTCCTCAAACACCCGCACTTCCCACAGGAAAAAGGGGTACAGTGAGCACCCTCACCCAGTAGTGAGGTATGTGGGTAGCCAGACCCTCCCATCTCTCATAGCTACCCGCAACCCAGACCCAGATGCACTAAACAACATCTTAGTGCTCATGTGGACCAAAGACAAAATATTCCTCCGGGTTGCACTGCAGGAAGCAGCTCCCCATATCCAGGGAGGCTTACAGCGCAGAAGACCTCCTCCTCTGCGACACATACCGGTAATTCACCACAATGCCGGACATTGTCTCACTATCCCCATTACGCCTCCATGCATGTCCTGGGGAGCACATACAGTGCCCCCTAGCTGTAACAGGGGTCACTGCATCACACTGGTAAAAATCATTCTGTTAGTTTATTCCCACAGTTTCAATTTGATTAGATGTTTTCGAATCCTCTCTCTTCTCTAGTATTAGCTAACCATTCATTGCAAAAAAAAATACAAATTAGAAATCTTGCAATTTTTTCGCTGACCACTTGGGCTTTTTAGACTCATAATTCCTGTTTTTCCAGGAAATTCACATGTGCATTAGCAGCGCTACACTGACACAGTTTTGAAAGATAGGCTGTTTCAATATTGCTAAATGCTTCTAATGTCGGCATATTTTTGGGTAGCACTTAAAGGGGTTGTCCATTACAATTGCTTTATGCCCACTTCCAAAATATTAGCCTGTTCTCGACTCTGGGGCCAGCATGGTTTTAGCAATGTCAGATGGGTCTCTTAGGGCTTGCATGATGTTATGTCACGCAAACCCTGCAGCCAGTCAGCAGTTGCTATTGGGCTGCTTCACTCTCACCTCCCTTAGATAAATCTGGCATCCAAAGGAGGTCAGAGTCTCAGAATGTTTGTTTAGGAAGTGCAAGTGAAGCGGCCACTGATTGCCTGCAGGGCTCACATGACATAACGCCACACAAGCCCAAAGAGACCTGACACTAACGTTCCTGGAATGGCATTGGCACAGGAGGCGAGTACAGGCTGTTATTATTTTAGAAGGTGGAATATAGCAATTGAGAAAGGTGTGTCTGAAAAATGGACAACCCCTCTAATAATAAAGTAATGATTCCATATGTCCCTCACTGTACGAAATCTTGAAAAACTGAATGAAATGTGAACAAATATGGAAAATAAATAAAGATTAATATTGTCCTACATATATTACAAGTATTAGACCCCAGAGCTAAAATCAGCAGCATTAGCCATCAAGACGCCATGTTACATTGATTAGGCAGTGTGCTATAACATGTGCATTGCTAATTACGGACAGTGCTATCACACATTGCTCCATTACCATAAAATTATTTATCCTGTATCCATGAAGCTGCACTGAGGACCATGTCATATGCGTGATTTACGTATAATTTGTGTTTTCAGGTGGTAAATCTGTCTGTAATATTGCAGTGGAGCCAAGTATTGTGGAGCGCAGTACTTCACTCAATCAAAATAATGGAAAAAACAAAAACAAAAGAATAAATGACAAACGTCAATAGGTTGTAGAAAGTAGAGAATTGTACATGGCAGGCACATGATTACAGCCTGAACTTTGCAGTACCTAACCCAGTAGCGTAGCTACCGGGGGGGCAGAGGGTGGGGGGGCCCGGAGCTCTGAGGGGGCCCACTCGGAGCTATGCGCGCTGATAAAGTTACATTCTGTATCAGAGCAGGGAGAATCGATCTCTCTACTCTGCCGCCCAGCCGCTATGGGGCCCCTGAGCAGGCAGGGGGGCCCGGTGCCAGCAGTGCCGAAGATCAACTGTACCGGCATTAATCCGATACAGCTGATCGCATTGATGGGAGAAGGAGCGCTGCGCAGGGGTCTGACTATGGGGGTGCTGCCTTATTACAGTGTCTGACTATGGGGGTGCTGCCTTATTAAAGGGTCTGCCGCCTTATTACAGGGTCTGTCTATGGGGGTGCTGCCTTATACTACAGAGTCTGCCTATGGGGGTACTGCCTTATTACAGGGTCTGCCTATATGGGGGTGCTGCCTTATTACAGTGTCTGCCTATGGGGGCTGCCGTATGCTATAGAGTCTGCCTATGGGGAATGCATTATACTAAATTGTGGACTATTTGGTGCATTATGCTACTGTATATGGAGGCTATCTAGGGGGCCATCATACAGTATGGAGATTACAGTGTGGGGGTCATTATACATTGTTGGAGCCATCAAACAGTTTGGGGGCTACTAAGGAGTCAGTATACAGTGTGGGTGCATTATACTGAGTATAAGAGAGCATCATGCTGTGTATAGGGGAGCTGTACAGGGGGGAGACTCGGGACTTATAAAATGTAAAGTGGGCACTTATTGTTATAGGGGAACTCAGGTTACTGTGGCTATCAAAGGGGCACACAGGGCATTATTACTTTCTAGGTGCAAAATGTGGGCACTTGCACCTGGCATTACTATATGGTAGAGAGTTGCTTTAGAATTTAGAGGGCACAGAGAACCACACAGCAGGTGCAGTGATAGGGACACATACGGCAGCAGTGGCTCAGTATTGGGGTATCAGGTGCAGTAATAGGGTTACATACGGCAGCAGCGGCTTAGCATTGGGGTATCAGGTGGAGCAATAGGGACACATACGGCAGCAGAGGCTCAGTATTGGGGTATCAGGTGCAGTAATAGGGACACATACGGCAGCAGCGGCTCAGTATTGGGGTATCAGGTGCAGTAATAGGGATGCATACGGCAGCAGCGGCTCAGTATTGAGGTATCAGGTGCAGTAATAGGGACACATACGGCAGCAGCGGCTCAGTATTGAGGTATCAGGGGCAGTAATAGGGACACATACGGCAGCAGCGGCTCAGTATTGGGGTATCAGGGGCAGTAATAGGGACACATACGGCAGCAGCGGCTCAGTATTGAGGTATCAGGTGCAGTAATAGGGACACATACGGCAGCAGCGGCTCAGTATTGGGGTATCAGGTGCAGTAATAGGGACACATACGGCAGCAGTGGCTCAGTATTGGAGTATCAGGTGCAGTAATAGGGACACATACGGCAGCAGCGGCTCAGTATTGGGGTATCAGGTGCAGTAATAGGGATACATACGGCAGCAGCGGCTCAGTAGTGAGGTATCAGGTGCAGTAATAGGGACACACACGGCAGCAGCGGCTCAGTATTGGGGTATCAGGTGCAGTAATAGGGACACATACGGCAGTGGCTTAGTATGGGGGTATCAGGTGCAGTAAAAGGGACACATACGGCAGCCGCCGCTCAGTATTGGGGTATCAGGGGCAGTAATAGGGACACATACGGCAGCAGAGGCTCAGTATTTGGGTATCAGTGGCAGTAGTAGAGACACATACGGCAACAGCGGCTCAGTATTGGGATATCAGGGGCAGTAATAGGGACACATACGGCAGCAGCAGATCAGTATTGGGGTATCAGGTGCAGTAATAGGGACACATACGGCAGCAGCGGCTCAGTATTGGGGTATCAGGTGCAGTAATAGGGACACATACGGCAGCAGCGGCTCAGTATTGGGGTATCAGGGGCAGTAATAGGGACACATACGGCAGCAGAGACTCAGTATTGGAGTATCAGGGACAGTAATAGGGACACATACGGCAGCAGCGGCTCAGTATTGGGGTATCAGGTGCAGTAATAGGGACACATACGGCAGCAGTGGCTCAGTATTGGGGTATCAGGTGCAGTAATAGGGACACATACGGCAGCAGCGGCTCAGTAGTGAGGTATCAGGTGCAGTAATAGGGACACATACGGCAGCAGAGACTCAGTATTGGGGTATCAGGTGCAGTAATAGGGACACATACGGCAGCAGCGGCTCAGTATTGGGGTATCAGGTGCAGTAATAGGGTCACATACAGCAGCAGAGGCTCAGTATTGGGGTATCAGGTACAGTAATAGGGACACATACAGCAGCAGAGGCTCAATATTGGGGTATCAGGTGCAGTAATAGGGACACATATCGCAGCAGCGGCTCAGTATTGGAGTATCAGGGACAATAATAGGGACACATACGGCTGCAGCGGCTCAGTAGTGGGGTATCAGGTGCAGTAATAGGGACACATACGGCAGCAGTGGCTCAGCATTGGGGTATCAGGTGCAGTAATAGGGACACATACGGCTGCAGCGGCTCAGTAGTGGGGTATCAGGTGCAGTAATAGGGTCACATGGCAGCAGCAGCTCAGTATTGGGGTATCAGGGACAGTAATAGGGTCACATACGGCAGCAGCGGCTCAGTATTGGGGTATCAGGTGCAGTAATAGGGACACATACGGCAGCAGAGGCTCAGTATTGGGGTATCAGGTGCAGTAATAGGGACACATACGGCAGCAGCGGCTCAGTATTGGGGTATTAGGTGCAGTAATAAGGACACATACGGCAGCAGCGGCTCAGTATTGGGGTGTCAGGGACAGTAATAGGGACACATATGGCAGCAGAGACTCAGTATTGGGGTATCAGGTGCAGTAATAGGGATACATGCGGAAGCAGCGGCTCAGTATTGGGGTATCAGGTGTACTAATAGGGATACATACGGCAGCAGAGGCTTAGTATTGGGGTATCAGGTGTACTAATAGGGATACATATGGCAGCAGAGGCTTAGTATTGGGGTATCAGGTGCAGTAATAGGGACACATACAGCAGCAGCTCAGTATTGGGGTATCAGGCGCAGTAATAGGGACACATATGGCAGCAGAGGCTTAGTATTGGGGTATCAGGTGCAGTAATAGGGATACATATGGCAGCAGAGGCTTAGTATTGGGATATCAGGTGTACTAATAGGGATACATACGGCAGCAGAGGCATAGTATTGGGGTATCAGGTGCAGTAATAGGGACACATACGTCAGCGGCGGCTCAGTATTGGGGACCAGGTGCAGTAATAGGGACACATACAGCTGCAGCGGCTCAGTATTGGGGTATCAGGTGCAGTAATAGGGACACATACGGCAGCAGAGGCTCAGTATTGGGGTATCAGGAGCAGTAATAGGGACACATACGGCAGCAGCGGCTCAGTATTGGGGTATCAGGTGCAGTAATAGGGACACATACGGCAGCAGCGGCTCAGTATTGGGGTATCAGGGGCAGTAATAGGGACACATACGGCAGCAGCGGCTCAGTATTGAGGTATCAGGTACAGTAATAGGGACACATACGGCAGCAGCGGCTCAGTATTGGGGTATCAGGTGCAGTAATAGGGACACATACGGCAGCAGCGGCTCAGTATTGGGGTATCAGGGACAGTAATAGGGACACATACGGCAGCAGCGGCTTAGTATTGAGGTATCAGGTGCAGTAATAGGGACACATACGGCAGCAGCGGCTCAGTATTGGGGTATCAGGTGCAGTAATAGGGACACATACGGCAGTGGCTTAGTATGGGGGTATCAGGTGCAGTAAAAGGGACACATACGGCAGCCGCCGCTCAGTATTGGGGTATCAGGGGCAGTAATATGGACACATACGGCAGCAGAGGCTCAGTATTTGGGTATCAGTGACAGTAATAGGGACACATACGGCAGCAGCGGCTCAGTATTGGGGTATCAGGGGCAGTAATAGGGACACATACGGCAGCAGAGACTCAGTATTGGGGTATCAGGTGCAGTAATAGGGACACATATGGCAGCAGCGGCTCAGTATTGGGGTATCAGGTGCAGTAATAGGGTCACATACGGCAGCAGAGACTCAGTATTGGGGTATCAGGGGCAGTAATAGGGACACATATGGCAGCAGAGGCTCAGTATTGGGGTATCAGGTGCAGTAATAGGGACACATACGGCAGCAGAGACTCAGTATTGGAGTATCAGGGACAATAATAGGGACACATACGGCTGCAGCGGCTCAGTAGTGGGGTATCAGGTGCAGTAATAGGGTCACATGGCAGCAGCAGCTCAGTATTGGGGTATCAGGGACAGTAATAGGGTCACATACGGCAGCAGCGGCTCAGTATTGGGGTATCAGGGACAGTAATAGGGACACATATGGCAGCAGCGGCTCAGTATTGGGGTATTAGGTGCAGTAATAAGGACACATACGGCAGCAGCGGCTCAGTATTGGGGTATCAGGTGCAGTAATAGGGTCACATACGGCAGCAGCGGCTCAGTATTGGGGTATCAGGGCCAGTAATAGGGACACATACGGCAGCAGCGGCTCAGTATTGGGGTATCAAGTGCAGTAATAGGGACACATACAGCAGCAGCGGCTCAGTATTGGGGTATTAGGTGCAGTAGTAGGGACACATACGGCAGCAGTGGCTCAGTATTGGAGTATCAGGTGGAGTAATAGGGATACATGCGGAAGCAGCGGCTCAGTATTGGGGTATCAGGTGTACTAATAGGGATACATACGGCAGCAGAGGCTTAGTATTGGGGTATCAGGTGCAGTAATAGGGACACATACAACAGCAGCAGCTCAGTATTGGGGTATCAGGCGCAGTAATAGGGACACATATGGCAGCAGAGGCTTAGTATTGGGGTATCAGGTGCAGTAATAGGGATACATATGGCAGCAGAGGCTTAGTATTGGGGTATCAGGTGTACTAATAGGGATACATACGGCAGCAGAGGCTCAGTGTTGGGGTATCAGGTGCAGTAATAGGGACACATACGGCAGCGGCGGCTCAGTATTGGGTACCAGGTGCAGTAATAGGGACACATACGGCAGCAGCGGCTCAGTATTTGGGGTATCAGGTGCAGTAATAGGGGCACATACGGCAGCAGAGGCTCAGTATTGGGGTATCAGGTGGAGTAATAGGGATACATGCGGAAGCAGAGACTCAGTATTGGGGTATCAGGTGTACTAATAGGGATACATACGGCAGCAGAGGCTTAGTATTGGGGTATCAGGTGCAGTAATAGGGACACATACGGCAGCAGAGACTCAGTATTGGAGTATCAGGGACAATAATAGGGACACATACGGCTGCAGCGGCTCAGTAGTGGGGTATCAGGTGCAGTAATAGGGTCACATGGCAGCAGCAGCTCAGTATTGGGGTATCAGGGACAGTAATAGGGTCACATACGGCAGCAGCGGCTCAGTATTGGGGTATCAGGGACAGTAATAGGGACACATATGGCAGCAGCGGCTCAGTATTGGGGTATTAGGTGCAGTAATAAGGACACATACGGCAGCAGCGGCTCAGTATTGGGGTATCAGGTGCAGTAATAGGGTCACATACGGCAGCAGCGGCTCAGTATTGGGGTATCAGGTGCAGTAATAGGGTCACATACGGCAGCAGCGGCTCAGTATTGGGGTATCAGGGCCAGTAATAGGGACACATATGGCAGCAGCGGCTCAGTATTGGGGTATCAAGTGCAGTAATAGGGACACATATGGCAGCAGAGACTCAGTATTGGGGTATTAGGTGCAGTAGTAGGGACACATACAGCAGCAGCAGCTCAGTATTGGGGTATCAGGCGCAGTAATAGGGACACATATGGCAGCAGAGGCTTAGTATTGGGGTATCAGGTGTACTAATAGGGATACATACGGCAGCAGAGGCTCAGTATTGGGGTATCAGGTGCAGTAATAGGGACACATACGGCAGCGGCGGCTCAGTATTGGGTACCAGGTGCAGTAATAGGGACACATACGGCAGCAGCGGCTCAGTATTTGGGGTACCAGGTGCAGTAATAGGGACACATACGGCAACAGCGGCTCAGTATTTGGGGTATCAGGTGCAGTAATAGGGGCACATACGGCAGCAGAGGCTCAGTATTGGGGTATCAGGAGCAGTAATAGGGACACATACGGCAGCAGCGGCTCAGTATTGGGGTATCAGCAGGATGAGGAGTTTGTGCAGGTTGGGAATAGATGGTGATGGGGCTGGAATGTGAGAAGTGAAATGTGTCTTTCTTATATTCTCTGCTGATGAGTTGTAGCTGGAAGAAGTTGTCATGTCGGTCTGGGCCAGATGGAAAAGACGGGAAAAATGAACGATTGCATCAGAAAGGACGTCAGCGGTAAGACATTATCTGTAACTGTGCTGTGATCTGTGATATGTTCTATAGGACTGGAATCTACCACTGACCATATGGCGGTAATATCCACATTGGTCGTTACATGGAGATTATCTTCAGTAACAGCGCGGTCATCTGCTGAGGTTCTCCTCCAATATTAGGGTGTGTCACCAAGTTGTAATCAAGGTTACCTGGTTAGGAGCCCACTCAGAAGCTTCGCCCCCCCGAACCAAAACCCTAGCTACGCCTCTGACCTAACCCCAGTATTACAGATGGACTTACAGTATTATGCACTGAAATATCAGTAAAGATAGGCTTTATGTAGAGGCTTTTTATCACAAAGACCATAATATTCTGCAATCTATATCTTTAGACAGACAGCAGAGGTCAGTGGTCTGTCACATTGTCTCGGAGAGTGCAGAGGTCCCATGGATAAAGCAAGATTTGCATTTTGCTTATTAGCTGGAACATGAGAATGGTTTGCAGTACAGTAACATTTAAGAATCCTATATTGCAAAATATACTGTAAGGGTTTGTTCACATGTTGCGTTTTTAGACATGCTAAAAAAAAAAATTAAAATAATCCACAGTATTTTACAGTATCAGTAACATGAATGAGATTTCTGAAATCTTCTGCCTATGTTGCTTATTTTTTTTCTTGCGGATTTGAACCAAAGTGCTTTTTTATCAAATTTGCAGCATGTCAGTTCTACCAGCATTCCTGCAGCGTTTTTTCTTCCATTCAAATGAATGAGAAAAAAAAAGCAAGTAGAAAACACATAAAAAATGCAGCAAAATTTGCATATTTTACGCTGCTTTTTCCTGCAAATACTCAGTGTTTGCAGCAGGAAAATCTAATGCAAATAGTCGACGTGTGCACATACCTTAGGTGTGACAAAAACAGTCCTATAATATTCTGAAATAACCGGACTTTTCATGGCAGAAATCTTCAAAAGTGCAAGAAACTCAGAGATAAGTAAGCATGAATTAAGGTTCCCATACATATCAGACTAATGACGACCAAAGCCACTAATAATGACGTGGTCAGCTGACAGTCTACTATGTATGGGATCTCTCCGACTTTTCCCTGACAGATGAATGTCAGAGGAATTAAGGATCTGATATGTTTGATTTAGGTGTTCCGATCCTTTTGTTCTTGATGAGATAAGCCGCCATTAGTTAGGGCTCGGGAGAGTAAGCGCACCTGTTTATAGGACAGTTGGGTGAGATAGCGGCCAACCGTACGATTGGCCAAAGCATACTTCTGCCGATGGCAACCTAAAGCTTGTAAGGTGCCGTTCACTAGACCTATACGGCAATTTTGGCAATGACACAAGTCGCGCAGGCAAAGATGCCTATGTGCCGCTGTAACATTGCAGCATAATAGAAGTGAATGAGGGCACTTTGTGACCCCTAAAAGGTATTGAGACAAGCAAGACACACAAACAAAAAACTACTTGTCTCACTTGCATTACCCTACGGGTCTCAAATGAGAAAAAATGGTATGGTACCATGTTAGCCAGTGGAAAAAAAATAAATAGATTGCTTTCAGTGGGAGAGACAAAATAGGAATCTTGTGGGTGTGACACCTTTTAATGGCTAACAAATAATAGTGAATGATGGTACAAAGCAAGCTTTCTAGACGGCTTGCGTCTCTTCATCAGTCGGATATACCTGCCTGATGAAGAGACGCAAGCCGTCTAGAAAGCTTGCTTTGTAACATCATTCAGTATATTTTGTTAGCCATTAAAAGGTATCACACCCACAAGATTCCTACGGGTCTCAATGTCACCCCTTCCACCTGCACTGTTCCCCTGCAGCAGCATGAAGAAATATTTGACTGCGTGACCCATGTCGTGGCCAAAGTCACCGTGAAGCCAAAACCTGAATGTTAAAACCAGAAGCCCGCTCTCCTTCAGCTATTAGAGATGCGCCTGAGAAGGAATGTAATCGAGATCCCAGTGCATCTAGCAATTGTACAAAAAAGCAGAAATTTTACTCAAACCTCCTCCCCGGTCCCACGTTCCAGATCGACGAACGGTTAATGATGTGCAGCATTTCTGTATTACTATATGTTGTTTTAGGTGGAAGCATTTCTACGCTAAAGGAAATTGATTTAATCTCATTTTTATATTCAGAAAGCAACTACATGGGTCTTGTACAATAACTTATTTCATACATGGGTTGCTCCCAGCTTTCTAAAATTTGTTAAATGTAATCTCAGTGCTGGGTAGTAGTGTTGAGCATTCCGATACCGCAAGTATCGGGTATCGGCCGATATTTGCGGTATCGGAATTCCGATACTGAATTCCGATACTTCCCGCGTATCGGATACCGGAATCGGAAGTTCCCAGAATTCAAATTGAACGCAGCAGCCAATGAGGAATGAATGAAAGTGTGGGCACATCCTGTTTAGCATGGTGGGCATGTAAGTACTGGCAAGGCTTGGATTGGCTGCTGAAATGATGTCACTCTGCACTATAAAAAAGCGCTGCCGCCATTTTGCGCTCACTCTGCTGTGATTTCAGTTAGGGACAGGACGCTGTGTTCTAACTGAGGGCCAGTTGAGCTAGCTAATTGCTTTATTTTCCTTTCCAAAGGCTAATTTAGCAAAACGCTGTGTGTTCTTCACTGTTCACCTTGCTCTTGCCTTGCAGCGCTGTTTTAACAGCGTTCTGCAAGGTCTCTGTGTGTGTGTGTGTGCAGCTCACTCTGTAGTCTGTGTGCAGCCATATACCCGGTTGTATTCAGCTCAGGGGGGGTTCACACTGCCTCACACAGTTGTTCTTTTTTGCTCTTAGTGCAGCCTGCTGCACATTTTTTCTCAAATTTCCTATTAGTGTTTTTCCACCAGTCTCCAGCTCTATTGTGGAAAAACACTACATAGGATAACCTAGAGGGGGGTTTTTGGGCCTTGCAGCGCCGTTTACGGCTGTCTGCACGGTCTCCGTGTGAGCCCAGCTCGCCCTGTAGTCTGTGTGCAGCCATAGCCGGTTGGATTCAGCTCAGGGTTCGTTACTGGCTCATACCTTGAGAAAAATTTTCCTTTTTTTCAAATAGTGCAGCCTGTTTAAAATTTGAAAAAAAAAATTCCTATTAGTGTCTTTCCACTCGTATCCAGCTAAATAGTGGAAAAACACTATATAGGATAACCTAGAGGAGGGTTTTTTGGCCTTGCAGCGCCGTTTACGGCTGTCTGCACGGTCTCCGTGTGAGCCCAGCTCGCCCTGTAGTCTGTGTGCAGCCATAGCCGGTTGGATTCAGCTCAGGGTTCGTTACTGGCTCATACCTTGAGAAAAATTTTCCTTTTTTTCAAATAGTGCAGCCTGTTTAAAATTTGAAAAAAAAAATTCCTATTAGTGTCTTTCCACTCGTATCCAGCTGAATAGTGGAAAAACACTATATAGGATAACCTAGAGGAGGGTTTTTTGGCCTTGCAGCGCCGTTTACGGCTGTCTGCACGGTCTCCGTGTGAGCCCAGCTCGCCCTGTAGTCTGTGTGCAGCCATAGCCGGTTGGATTCAGCTCAGGGTTCGTTACTGGCTCATACCTTGAGAAAAATTTTCCTTTTTTTCAAATAGTGCAGCCTGTTTAAAATTTGAAAAAAAAAATTCCTATTAGTGTCTTTCCACTCGTATCCAGCTAAATAGTGGAAAAACACTATATAGGATAACCTAGAGGAGGGTTTTTTGGCCTTGCAGCGCCGTTTACGGCTGTCTGCACGGTCTCCGTGTGAGCCCAGCTCGCCCTGTAGTCTGTGTGCAGCCATAGCCGGTTGGATTCAGCTCAGGGTGCGTTACTGCCTCATACCTTGAAAAACAATTTCCTTTTTTTCAAATAGTGCAGCCAGTTTAAAATTTGAAAAAAAAAATTCCTATTAGTGTCTTTCCACTTGTATCCAGCTAAATAGTGGAAAAACACTATATAGGATAACCTAGAGGAGGGTTTCTTGGCCTTGCAGCGCCGTTTACGGCTGTCTGCACGGTCTCCGTGTGATTTAAACTAGCTCTGTAGCCCGATCTGCACCAAAAAAAAGGTTAAGTTCACCAAACACAACTTACACTTGTGTAGGCCACATTTGAAAAATAATAAAGTTTAGTCCACAATTTACAACATTAGTGTTTCTTACACCTGTTAGGAGGAGCATTACAGGAATAAGCACACTAAGGCCTTAGTACTTTTCTGCTTATCTTTATCTGTCAACCAAGATGAAGAGGGCAGGGAGTAAGGCACGTGGGCGTGGGCGCGGAGCAGGGAGAGGAGCAGGGAGAGGACGTGGTGATTCTGTGCCTGCTGCGGGCGCCGGTGACTCGTCGTCACTCAGTTTCAGCAGGGAACAGTCCTTCATGCGCAGCTTTGTCGGAGAGCGCCGTGCACCGCTGCTGCGTGAAGACCAAATTGAAGCCGTTGTCGGGTGGATGGCAGCTAACGCCTCGGCATCGACTTCAGTTAGTGCCACATCCTCTCAGGCACAGAGCACTGGAGAGCAGCCATCTGTCTCTTCACCACCTGCCAAATTGGCCAGGCAGTCAGAGAGCCCAGGACAGGAGCCGTCTCTACTTCTGTTCTCTGAATCTCTTGGCTTGGAAACAGGGGGCCAGCCAAGCAGCATTGGAGAAATGGAAGAAGAGGCAGTGTGCAGTGATGCCCAACACCTTTTTCTCTCTGACTCTGAAGAGGCAGGTGGGCCAGTGCCTCCGGTGACCACAGCGCAGTACGCATCTGATGATGAAACTCAGGTGCCGCTTTCTCGTGCGTACTGTGCTGCTGAGACTACCCAGGAGGAGCAGTTGGTGGCAGAGGGTAGTGGAGATGATGAGGTCCTTGACCCATCGTGGCGTGAGGAACAGGAAGGTGGTGGGAGCAGCTCAGAGGAAGAGCTTCCTCTTACGGGCCAAAGAGGGAGAGGGAGGGGGAAGACTGCGGAGCCTGTAGCCTCCACTTTGGCACCCGTTAGGAGCCTGTCTCTTTCCAAAGCCAAAAAGGGCGCTCCCAAGACTTGCAGTGCCTGGTCCTTTTTTGACACAGTTGCAGATGACATTTGTTTTGTCAAATGCAAGCTGTGTCATCATAAAGTAAAAAGAGGGAAAAATGTCAGCAACCTCAATACCACAAATATGTGGAAACATGTGCGGACCAGGCACGCGGTGGAGTTACAGAAACACACTGAAGATGTAGGCCAACCAACAGCGGCAGCTACCACCTCTTCAGCTCGTGTTGCCTCTTCCTCCAGCTCACGCACAGCTGGTTTGGCTTCCTCCCAGAGACCTTGTGTAATTCCACCCACAGCACCACCTTCCCAGTCATCCTCACACTCCCAGTCTACTCTACAGCCATCGGTAGTACAGGCATGGGAGAAAAGGCGGGCATTCTCGGCCAACCACCCCCGAGCACAGGCTCTGAATGCAGGCATTGCCAAACTGTTGTCCCTGGAAATGCTCTCGTTCAGGCTGGTGGAGACTGACAGCTTCCGTGACTTGATGGCATTGGCAGTCCCACAGTACAAGGTGCCCAGCCGCTTTTACTTCAGTAGGCAGGCTGTCCCTGCCCTGCACAGGCATGTTGAGGCAAACATAAAACATGCGCTACTGAACGCCGTCAGTAGCAAGGTCCACCTCACCACCGATGCGTGGACCAGTCAGCATGGACAGGGGCGATATGTTTCCCTCACTGCCCATTGGGTTAATGTTGTTGAGCCAGGTACAGATCGTGCGAGTGGCGCAGGACGTGTCCTGCCCACTCCAAGGATTGCAGGAATCCAGTCTGTACGCATCGACTCCTCCTCTTACACCAGTTTCTCTGATTCCTCTCTGCAGGATCCGTCACAGTCCACCTCCACATGGACCCGTGAACGTTTACCTATGACCGACATGAGCACAGCCGTGGCCAAACGTCAGCAGGCCGTCTTGAAACTAGTTTCATTGGGGCATCGAAGCCACACAGCGCAGGAGCTCTGGAATGCCATCAAGCAGGAGAGCGATGTGTGGTTACTGCCAGCGAATCTCCAGCCAGGCATGGTAGTGTGTGACAATGGCCGAAATCTGGTGGCAGCTTTGGCCCTTGGCAACCTCACTCACATCCCATGTCTGGCACATGTGCTCAATTTGGTTGTGCAGAGTTTTCTGAGGGACTATCCGGATCTTGATGCCCTGCTGCACAAGGTCCGCCTAGAGTGTGCTCACTTGCGGCGTTCCAGCTTGGCCAGATCCCGCATTGCTGCTCTGCAGCGCCGATTCCGCCTTCCGGAACACCGCATCATATGTGACCTACCTACCCGGTGGAATTCCACGTTACATATGTTGGAGCGGTTGTGTGAGCAGCAGCAAGCAGTTATGGAGTACCAGCTGCATCAGGCGCAAAGAAGTCGCAGTCAGCGCCGATCAGACTTCACAACCACAGAGTGGGCCACTATGAAGGACGTCTGCCAGGTTTTGCGTCCTTTTGATTATTCCACGCGGATGGCAAGTGCAGATGATGCACTAGTCAGCATGACTGTCCCCCTTATCTGCCTGCTTCAGCAAACTTTGCAAGGGTTAAGGGATGATGTGGTGGAAGAGGTGGAGGATGAGGAGTCACCTTTTCCATCAGCTTCTGGAGAGTCAGCGCCACGTGGTTCCTCACAAAGGGGTACGCAGGGGCCAATTTGTGAGGAGGATGAGGAGGAGTCAATGGAGGAGGAAGAGCTCCGTCCAGAGGAGGGAGCGACACAATTGTCCAGTGGTCAGTGTGTACAGCGAGGGTGGGGTGATGACGAGCGGGCAGAGATCATGTCTCAAGCAGGGGACAGCGTTTCTGGGCCGGTTGGCACTCTGCAGCACATGGTGGATTTCATGCTGCAGTGCCTGAGAAACGACCGCCGCATCGACCACATTCTCAACATGCCTGATTATTGGGTGTTCACCCTCCTCGATCCTCGCTACCGGGACAACGTCCAAAACCTCATCCCTGCGTTGACCCGGGAGCGTAAATTGCGGGAGTACCACGACACACTGGTGAATTCCATCATCTTCTCCTGTCCAACTGAGAGGAGTGCTGCTAGTGCTTTACAAAGCAGCTCAGTGCGTCGAGGCAGTGGGGGAGGCTCTGCCCAAAGAGGGAGCAGAAGCAGTGCCTCTGCCCAAGGCAAGCCCAGTATGGCACAACTCTGGCACACTTTTGTGTGCCCGCCCCAAATGTCTACACCATCACCGGCGGCTCCAGTCAGCAGGAGGCAACGGTTCCGTCAGATGGTGACAGACTACATGGCTTGCCCTCTTACTGTACTCCCAGACGGCTCTTCCCCGTTCAAGTTTTGGGTCTCTAAGCTGGATACATGGCCAGAGCTAAGCCAGTATGCATTGGAGGTGCTGGCTTGCCCTGCGGCTAGTGTCTTATCGGAACGTGTCTTTAGTGCCGCAGGTGGTGTACTAACAGACCGTCGCATGCGACTATCCTCCGATAACGTTGACCGGCTTACTTTCCTGAAAATGAACCAGGCCTGGATCTCGCAGGAATTTGCCACTCCTCTGCCTGATTAAGTAATTGGGTGTCATCCAGGTCTCCTGCTGTGTTCATCTTTCTACCACCTGAACTGCTATTCCTGGGCTCCAACACCGCCAGTTGCGGCTCAGAAGTGCAGGCTGCACAGTAAAAACATACGACCCAGTGTTATTGGGTTTCAGTAACGTCAGCTGATCCCCAGCTGTGTAGCCGGCAATGTGTCCTGCGACCGCCACGCTGGCACAACAACCTAAATGTAAGGGAACCTGTCCCCCCCCCCCCCCCCCGTCGTTTGTTACTGAAAGAGCCATCTTGTGCAGCAGTAATGCTGCACAAGGAAAAGGTAGCTCTTTTTTTTTAGCTCTTTGCACACGCAGAACTTAACACTTATAAAATGTGTTCACTGATACCGTTATACCGTCCCGGAGCTGGGACTTTCCTTCGTAATGTGACGCAGCACAGCCGTCATTCCTACCCCCTTGGTGCCATGCGCTGCCTCCTCAGCGTTGTTTTAAGCTGTCACGGAGCCTGCGCTGTTCTGTTATCCCTTGGGCATGCCCTATTTGCGCTGCCTGTCTTCTGACATAATTTGGTGTCAGGCTGGCTGCGCCTGTGCGGCCGCGGTGCCCGAGATCCCGCCTCGCAGTGTCTTCTGATTGAGTCACACTGCGGGCCTGGGATCCATGGGCATGCGCAGTGCATATCTTCCCCTCGGGCTCTCGCTCATTTCCCTCCGCCTTCTTTAGACTGTGCGCCGTCAGCTGATCCCTAGCATGCCACGGCCGTGACACCGCACAGTCTGAAGAAGAGGGAAGGAGGGGAGTGAGAGTCGAGGTTATGCACTGTGCATGCCCATGGTTCCAAGGCCCGCAGTGGGATTACGTTAGATGAGACTGCGAGGTGGGATCTGGAGCAGCGTGGACGCACAGGCACTGACAGCCTGACACCAAATTATGTCAGAAGACAGGCAGCGCTAATTGGGCATGGCCAAGGGCTAACAGAACAGCGCAGGCTCCGTGGCAGCTTAAAACAACGCTGAGGAGGCAGCGCACGGCATCAAGGGGATAGGAATGACAGCTGTGCTGTGTCCCATTACGAAGGAAATTCGCACCTCCGGAACGGTTTAACGGTATAAAGGGACACATTTTTAGTGTTTACTTCGGTGTTTGCAAGGAGCATAATTAAAAGAGCAACCTTTTCCTTTTGCATCCTTAGTGCTGCACAACATGGCTCTTTCAGCTACAAACGTCTTGGGGGGGGGGGTTAAAGGTTTCCTTTCAACTTGCTCCAATCAGGCTTCGGCCTACACTCTGTTCCTCTGCTCCTCCTGCTGTCCCTGGGCTCTAACACCGCCAGTTGGTGCCTGGAAGTGCTGTGTGCACAGTCAACAGTCGCTCCTCTGTTATTGGGGTTCAGTAACGTCAGCTGATCCCCAGCTGTGTGTGCGGCAATACCTCCAATCTGCTCCTCCTGCTGTCCCTGGGCTCTAACACCGCCAGTTGGTGCCTGGAAGTGCTGTGTGCACAGTCAACAGTCGCTCCTCTGTTATTGGGGTTCAGTAACGTCAGCTGATCCCCAGCTGTGTGTGCGGCAATACCTCCAATCTGCTCCTCCTGCTGTCCCTGGGCTCTAACACCGCCAGTTGGTGCCTGGAAGTGCTGTGTGCACAGTCAACAGTCGCTCCTCTGTTATTGGGGTTCAGTAACGTCAGCTGATCCCCAGCTGTGTATCCGGCAACGTGTCATGCGACCGCCACGCTGGCACAACTAAAATGTAAGGGGACCTGTCCCCCCCCCCCCCTAGGCGTTTGTTACTGAAAGAGCCACCATGTGCAGCACTAATACTGCACAAGGGAAAGGTCGCTCTTGAAATTATGCTCCTTGCAAACGCTGAACTACACACTCATGTAATGTGTCCCCTCACACCGTCCAACCGTCCCGGAGGTGGGACTTTCCTTTGTAATGTGACACAGCACAGCCGTCATTGCTACCCCCTTGGCACCGTGCGCTGCCTCCTTAGCGTTGTTTGATTCCGTCATGGACCCTGCGCTGTTATGTTATCCCTTGGCCATGCACAGTTTGCGCTGCCCGTCCTCTGACATCATTTGTTGTCGTCCTGGCTGCGCCTGTGCGTCCACGCTGCCCGAAATCACACCTCGCAGTGTCGTCTAATGTGATCCCACAGTGGGCCTGGTATCCATGGCCATGCGCAGTGCATATACTAGCCTCTCACTCCCCTTCTTCACGCTTCTTCAGACTAGGCGGCGTCAGCTGATCCCTAATAGCATGCCACGGCCGTGACGCCGCACAGTCTGAAGAAGCAGGAAGGAGGTGAGTGAGAGGCGATGATATGCACTGCGCATGCCCATGGATCCCTGGCCCGCAGTGGGACTACATTAGATGACACTGCAAGGTTGGATCTCGGGCAGCTTGGACGCACAGGCACTGCCAGCCTGACACCTACATGATGTCAGAAGACGGGCACCGCTAACTGTGCATGGCCAAGGGATAACATTACAGTGCGGGCTCCGTGACAGAACCAAACAACGTTGAGGAGGTGGTGCCCGGCACCAAGGGGGTTGGAATGACGGCTGTGCTGTGTCACATTACAAAGGAAAGTCCCACTTCCGGGATGGTTTGACGGTGTGAGGGGACACATTATATGAGTGTGTACTTCAGCGTTTGCAAGGAGCATAATTTTCGGAGCCACCATTTTCCATGTGCAGTATTACTGCTGTACAAGATGGCTCTTTCAGCAACAAATGCCTGGGGGGGGGGGTTAAAGGTTCCCTTTCAACTTGCTCCACTGCAGGCTTCGGCCTACACTCTGCTCCTCTTTGATTCCCTGGGTTTCAACACTGTCAGTTGCCACCTGGAAGTGTTGTCTACACAGAAAAAAACACTAGGTGATGTGTCAGTGGGGTTCAGCACCGCCAGCTGTTCCCCTGCTGTGTAGTCGGCAACGTGTCCAGCACAAGCCACGCTGGCACAACAGAACAAAAGCTGCCACCAGTGCAGGCTTCGGCCTACACTCTGCTCCTCTCCTCCTCCTGCTGACCCTGGGCTCAAACACCGCTAGTTTTTGCCCGGAAGTGCTAGCTGCACAGAGAAAAACACCAGCCAATGTGTTAGTGGGGTTCAGCAACGCCAGCTGTTCCCCTGCTGTGTAGCCGGCAACGTGACCTGCAAACGCCATGCAGGCACAGGAACTGAAATTAAAAGGGAACCTGGCCCCACCCCCCCAGGTGTTTCTATGTATAACAGCCACCTAGTACAGCAGTACTGCTGCATTTGTACAAGGTGGCTGACTTTTTCTCCTTGCCCACGTGGAACTCAACACGTACAAAATGTGTCTCATTGAGACCATTCCACTGTCCCTGAGGTGTGACTTTCCTTTGTAATGATACGCAGCACCCCCCTTGGTAGCGTTTCCCGTCTTTTGTCATCATGGTTAGCTGGCTGCGCCTGTGCATCCGCCCTGCTAGAAACAACGCCCCTCGTTGTCATATTTATTTTGTCAGCGAGGGTGTGGTTTATGGGCACGAGCAGTGCATATGTTCGCCTGTCTTAACTCATCTCCTTCCGCCTTCTTCAGACTGTGCGGCCTCCTGGCCGTGGTAGGCGATAAGGGATCAGCTGAGGCCGCCCAGTCTGGAGCCGGTGTAAGGACATGTGTAAGCGGCAAACCTATTTACTGCACAAGGCCACGAATCCCAGCCACGTAGTGTGATTGTTTGAAAACACACTGTGGGTCTGGGATTCATGTCCATCGCTAACCGCAACGGCCGACATGAAATGAGGTCAGAAGACAGGAAGCGCTCACAGCGCATGGCCAAGGGATCACAATAGCGCAGACTCCTGTACAGCAAATAACAACGCTCAGGAATCTGCGCCCAGTACCTAGGTGCAAATTTTGACACCTGTGCTGCGTCTCGTTAAAAAGACAAGTCACGCCTCCACAACTGTTTGACAGTATAATGGGCTAAATAGTGTACGTGTTTTAGTCAGCGTGTGCAAGGAGCAAAACAAATAGAGCAACCTTTTACTTGTGCAGCATTAATGCTGCACAAGGTGTGGCTCTTGTACCTTGCAACACCTGAGGGGGGGGTTAAAGGTAACCTTTGAAATTGGTTCAACTAGGCTTCGGCCTACACTCTGCTCCTCTACTCCTCCTGCTGACCCTGGGCTCAAACACCGCTAGTTTTTGCCCGGAAATGCTAGCTGCACAGAGAAAAACACCAGCCAATGTGTTAGTGGGGTTCAGCACCGCCAGCTGTTCCCCTGCTGTGTAGTCGGCAACGTGTCCAGCACAAGCCACGCTGGCACAACCGACCAAAAGCTGCCACCAGTGCAGGCTTCGGCCTACACTTTGCTCCTCTCCTCCTCCTGCTGACCCTGGGCTCAAACAACGCCAGTTTCTGCCCGGACATGCTAGCTGCACAGAGAAAAACACCAGCCAATGTGTTAGTGGGGTTCAGCACCGCCTGCTGTTCCCCCGCTGTGTAGCCGGCATCGTGTCCAGCACAAGCCACGCTGGCACAACCGACCAAAAGCTGCCACCAGTGCAGGCTTCGGCCTACACTTTGCTCCTCTCCTCCTCCTGCTGACCCTGGGCTCAAACAACGCCAGTTTCTGCCCGGACATGCAATCTGCACAGAGAAAAACACCAGTCAATGTGTCAGTGGGGTTCAGCAACGCCAGCTGTTCCCCTGCTGTGTAGCTTGCAACGTGACCTGCAAACGCCACGCAGGCACATGAACTGAAATTGAAGGGAGCCTGCCCCCCACCCACAGGTGTTTCTATGTATATCAGCCACCTTGTACAGCAGTACTGCTGCATTTGTACGAGGTGGCTGACTTTTTCTCCTTGCCCACGTGGAACTCAACACGTACAAAATGTGTCTCATTAGAGACCATTACAATGTCCCTGAGGTGTGACTTTCCTTTGTAATGACACGCAGCACCACCCTTGTTAGCGCTGCCCGTCTTTTGACATCATTGGTTAGCTGGCTGCGCCTGTGCATCTCCCCTGCTCGAAACAACGGCCCTCGGTGTCTTATTTTTTTGGACAGCGAGGGTGTGATTGATGGGCATGTGCAGTGCATATGTTTGCCTGTGTTCACTCATCTCCTTCCGCCTTCTTCAGACTGGGTGTCCTCATGGCCGCGGCAGGCGATAAGGGATCAGATGAGGCCGCCCAGTCTGAAGCAGGTGTAAGGACATGTGTGAGCGGCAAACATATTTAGTGCACCAGGGCACGAATCCCAGCACCGCAGTGTGATTTTTTAAAAACACACTGTGGGTCTGGGATTCATGTCCATCGCTAACCGCAACGGCCGACATGAAATGAGGTCAGAAGACAGGAAGCGCTCACAGCGCATGGCCAAGGGATCACAATAGCGCAGACTCCTGTACAGCAAATAACAACGCTCAGGAATCTGCGCCCAGTACCTAGGTGCAAATTTTGACACCTGTGCTGCGTCTCGTTAAAAAGACAAGTCACGCCTCCACAACTGTTTGACAGTATAATGGGCTAAATAGTGTACGTGTTTTAGTCAGCGTGTGCAAGGAGCAAAACAAATAGAGCAACCTTTTACTTGTGCAGCATTAATGCTGCACAAGGTGTGGCTCTTGTACCTTGCAACACCTGAGGGGGGGGTTAAAGGTAACCTTTGAAATTGGTTCAACTAGGCTTCGGCCTACACTCTGCTCCTCTACTCCTCCTGCTGACCCTGGGCTCAAACACCGCTAGTTTTTGCCCGGAAATGCTAGCTGCACAGAGAAAAACACCAGCCAATGTGTTAGTGGGGTTCAGCACCGCCAGCTGTTCCCCTGCTGTGTAGTCGGCAACGTGTCCAGCACAAGCCACGCTGGCACAACCGACCAAAAGCTGCCACCAGTGCAGGCTTCGGCCTACACTTTGCTCCTCTCCTCCTCCTGCTGACCCTGGGCTCAAACAACGCCAGTTTCTGCCCGGACATGCTAGCTGCACAGAGAAAAACACCAGCCAATGTGTTAGTGGGGTTCAGCACCGCCTGCTGTTCCCCCGCTGTGTAGCCGGCATCGTGTCCAGCACAAGCCACGCTGGCACAACCGACCAAAAGCTGCCACCAGTGCAGGCTTCGGCCTACACTTTGCTCCTCTCCTCCTCCTGCTGACCCTGGGCTCAAACAACGCCAGTTTCTGCCCGGACATGCTAGCTGCACAGAGAAAAACACCAGCCAATGTGTTAGTGGGGTTCAGCAACGCCAGCTGTTCCCCTGCTGTGTAGCTTGCAACGTGACCTGCAAACGCCACGCAGGCACATGAACTGAAATTGAAGGGAGCCTGCCCCCCACCCACAGGTGTTTCTATGTATATCAGCCACCTTGTACAGCAGTACTGCTGCATTTGTACGAGGTGGCTGACTTTTTCTCCTTGCCCACGTGGAACTCAACACGTACAAAATGTGTCTCATTAGAGACCATTACAATGTCCCTGAGGTGTGACTTTCCTTTGTAATGACACGCAGCACCCCCATTGTTAGCGCTGCCCGTCTCCTGACATCATTGGTTGGCTGGCTGTGCCTGTGCGTCCCCCCTGCCCGACACAACGCCCCCCGTTGTCTCATATATTTTGACTGCGAGGGTGTGATTGATGGGCACGAGCAGTGCATATGTTCCCCTGTTTTCACTCCCCTCCTTCCGCCTTCTTCTGACTGTGCGGCCTCATGGCCGCGGCATGCGATAAGGGATCAGCTGAGGCCGCCCAGTCTGAAGCAGGTGTAAGGACATGTGTGAGCGGCGAACATATTTACTGCACAAGGCCACGAATCCCAGCACCGCAGTGTGACTTTAGGAAAAGCCACTGTGGGTCTGGGATTTATGGCCATCGTTAACCGCACCGGCCAACATGAAATGAGGTCATGAGACGGCCTGCACTAACAGGGTATTGCCAAGGGATAACACAAGAGCGCAGACTCCTGTACAGCAAATAACAACGCTCAGGAATCTGCGCCCAGTACCTAGGTGCAAATTTTGACACCTGTGCTGCGTCTCGTTAAAAAGACAAGTCACGCCTCCACAACTGTTTGACAGTATAATGGGCTAAATAGTGTACGTGTTTAATTCAGCGTGTGCAAGGAGCAAAATTAAATAGAGCAACCTTTGACTTGTGCATCATTAATGCTGTTCAAGGTGTGGCTCTTGTACCTTGCAACACCTGAGGGGGGGGTTAAAGGTAACCTTTGAAATTGGTTCAACTAGGCTTCGGCCTACACTCTGCTCCTCTACTCCTCCTGCTGACCCTGGGCTCAAACACCGCTAGTTTTTGCCCGGAAATGCTAGCTGCACAGAGAAAAACACCAGCCAATGTGTTAGTGGGGTTCAGCACCGCCAGCTGTTCCCCTGCTGTGTAGTCGGCAACGTGTCCAGCACAAGCCACGCTGGCACAACAGAACAAAAGCTGCCACCAGTGCAGGCTTCGGCCTACACTTTGCTCCTCTCCTCCTCCTCCTGCTGACCCTGGGCTCTAACACCGCTAGTTTTTGCCCGGACATGCAATCTGCACAGAGAAAAACACCAGTCAATGTGTCAGTGGGGTTCAGCAACGCCAGCTGTTCCCCTGCTGTGTAGCTTGCAACGTGACCTGCAAACGCCACGCAGGCACATGAACTGAAATTGAAGGGAGCCTGCCCCCCACCCCCCCAGGTGTTTCTATGTATAACAGCCACCTTGTACAGCAGTACTGCTGCATTTGTACAAGGTGGCTGACTTTTTCTCCTTGCACACGTGGAACTCAACAAGTACAAAATGTGTCTCATTACAGACCATTACAATGTCCCTGAGGTGTGACTTTCCTTTTTAATGACACGCAGCACCCCCATTGTTAGCGCTGCCCGTCTCCTGACATCATTGGTTGGCTGGCTGTGCCTGTGCGTCCCCCCTGCCCGACACAACGCCCCCCGTTGTCTCATATATTTTGACTGCGAGGGTGTGATTGATGGGCACGAGCAGTGCATATGTTCCCCTGTTTTCACTCCCCTCCTTCCGCCTTCTTCTGACTGTGCGGCCTCATGGCCGCGGCATGCGATAAGGGATCAGCTGAGGCCGCCCAGTCTGAAGCAGGTGTAAGGACATGTGTGAGCGGCGAACATATTTACTGCACAAGGCCACGAATCCCAGCACCGCAGTGTGACTTTAGGAAAAGCCACTGTGGGTCTGGGATTTATGGCCATCGTTAACCGCACCGGCCAACATGAAATGAGGTCATGAGACGGCCTGCACTAACAGGGTATTGCCAAGGGATAACACAAGAGCGCAGTTTCCTGTACTGCAAATAACAACGGTAAGGAATCTGCGCACAGCACCTAGGTGTAAATTTGTACACCTGTGCTGCGTCTCCTTAAAAAGACTAGTAGTCACGCCTCCACTACTGTTTGACAGTATAATGGGCTAAATAGTGTACGTGTTTAATTCAGCGTGTGCAAGGAGCAAAATTAAATAGAGCAACCTTTGACTTGTGCATCATTAATGCTGTTCAAGGTGTGGCTCTTGTACCTTGCAACACCTGAGGGGGGGGGTTAAAGGTAACCTTGGAAATTGGTTCAACTAGGCTTCGGCCTACACTCTGCTCCTCTACTCCTCCTGCTGACCCTGGGCTCAAACACCGCTAGTTTTTGCCCGGAAATGCTAGCTGCACAGAGAAAAACACCAGCCAATGTGTTAGTGGGGTTCAGCACCGCCAGCTGTTCCCCCGCTGTGTAGCCGGCATCGTGTCCAGCACAAGCCACGCTGGCACAACCGACCAAAAGCTGCCACCAGTGCAGGCTTCGGCCTACACTTTGCTCCTCTCCTCCTCCTCCTGCTGACCCTGGGCTCTAACACCGCTAGTTTTTGCCCGGACATGCAATCTGCACAGAGAAAAACACCAGTCAATGTGTCAGTGGGGTTCAGCAACGCCAGCTGTTCCCCTGCTGTGTAGCTTGCAACGTGACCTGCAAACGCCACGCAGGCACATGAACTGAAATTGAAGGGAGCCTGCCCCCCACCCACAGGTGTTTCTATGTATAACAGCCACCTTGTACAGCAGTACTGCTGCATTTGTACGAGGTGGCTGACTTTTTCTCCTTGCCCACGTGGAACTCAACACGTACAAAATGTGTCTCATTAGAGACCATTACAATGTCCCTGAGGTGTGACTTTCCTTTGTAATGACACGCAGCACCACCCTTGTTAGCGCTGCCCGTCTTTTGACATCATTGGTTAGCTGGCTGCGCCTGTGCATCTCCCCTGCTCGAAACAACGCCCCTCGGTGTCTTATTTTTTTGGACAGCGAGGGTGTGATTGATGGGCATGTGCAGTGCATATGTTTGCCTGTGTTCACTCATCTCCTTCCGCCTTCTTCAGACTGGGTGTCCTCATGGCCTCGGCAGGCGATAAGGGATCAGATGAGGCCGTCCAGTCTGAAGCAGGTGTAAGGACATGTGTGAGCGGCAAACATATTTACTGCACCAGGGCACGAATCCCAGCACCGCAGTGTGATTTTTTAAAAACACACTGTGGGTCTGGGATTCATGTCCATCGCTAACCGCAACGGCCAACATGAAATGAGGTCATAAGACAGGAAGCGCTCACAGCGCATGGCCAAAGGATCACAAGAGCGCAGACTCCTGTACAGCAACTAACAACGCTCAGGAAGCTGCGCCCATGCAAAAAGGTGTTTTCGACACCTGTGCTGCTTTTCTTTAAAAAGACAAGTCACGCCTCCACTACTGTTAAACAGTATAATGGGCTAAATAGTCTACGTGTTGCATTCAGCTTGTGCAAGTAGACAAATTAATAGAGCAACCTTTTACTTGTGCAGCATTAATGCTGCAGAAGGAGTGGCTCTTGTTCTTTGTAACACCTGAGGGGGGGTTAAAGGTAACCTTTGAAATTGGTTCAACTAGGCTTCGGCCTACACTTTGCTCCTCTCCTCCTCCTCCTGCTGACCCTGGGCTCTAACAACGCTAGTTTTTGCCCGGAAATGCTAGCTGCACAGAGAAAAACACCAGCCAATGTGTTAGTGGGGTTCAGCAACGCCAGCTGTTCCCCCGCTGTGTAGCCGGCATCGTGTCCAGCACAAGCCACGCTGGCACAACCGACCAAAAGCTGCCACCAGTGCAGGCTTCGGCCTACACTTTGCTCCTCTCCTCCTCCTCCTGCTGACCCTGGGCTCAAACACCGCTAGTTTTTGCCCGGAAATGCTAGCTGCACAGAGAAAAACACCAGCCAATGTGTTAGTGGGGTTCAGCAACGCCAGCTGTTCCCCCGCTGTGTAGCCGGCATCGTGTCCAGCACAAGCCACGCTGGCACAACCGACCAAAAGCTGCCACCAGTGCAGGCTTCGGCCTACACTTTGCTCCTCTCCTCCTCCTCCTGCTGACCCTGGGCTCAAACACCGCTAGTTTTTGCCCGGAAATGCTAGCTGCACAGAGAAAAACACCAGCCAATGTGTTAGTGGGGTTCAGCACCGCCAGCTGTTCCCCTGCTGTGCAGCTTGCAACGTGACCTGCAAACGCCACGCAGGCACATGAACTGAAATTGAAGGGAGCCTGGCCCCCACCCCCAGGTGTTTCTATGTATAACAGCCACCTTGTACAGCAGTACTGCTGCATTTGTACAAGGTGGCTGATGTTTTCTCCTTGCCCACGTGGAACTCAACACGTACAAAATGTGTCTCTTTGAGACCATTCCACTGTCCCTGAGGTGTGACTTTCCTTTCTAATGATACGCAGCACCCCCCTTGGTAGCGCTTCCCGTCTTCTGACATCATTGGTTGGCTACTTGCGCCTGTTCGTCCGCCCTGCCTGAATAAAATGCTCCTCGTTGTCTTAATTATTTTGACTGCGAGGGTGTGATTGATGGGCACGAGCAGTGCATATCTTCGCCTGTCTTAACTCATCTCCTTCAGCCTTCTTCAGACTGTGCAGCCTCATGGCCGCGGCATGCAAGAAGGGATCAGCAGAGGCCGCCCAGTCTGAAGCAGGTGTAAGGACGTGTGTGAGCGGCCAAAATATTTACTGCTCAAGGCCACGAATCCCAGCACCGCAGTGTGGCTTTATGAAAAGACACTGTGGGTCTGGGATTTATGGCCATCGTTAACCGCACCGGCCAACATGAAATGATGTCATAAGAT